>NC_056749.1:13966082-14175710 GCF_019279795.1 Protopterus annectens | reverse complement strand
TCCGATTGTACTGGTGATGGTGCTTGTCTGTATTCCAGATGACATACTGTGTTGTACTGGTGATGTCTCTTGTTTGTATCCCAGATGACATACTGCATTGTAATGCTAATGGCTTTTGTGTCCATCCCAGACAGCATACTGCATTGTACTGTTGATGGCTCTTGTCTGTATCCCAGGCAACATACTGCATTGTCCTGTTGATGGCTCTTGTCTGTATCCCTGATAACATACTGCATTGTACTGCTGATGGCTCTTGTCTGCATCCCAGACAACATCCTGTATTTTACTGTTGATGGCTCTTGTCTGTATCCCGGATGACATACTGCATTGTACTGCTGATGGCTCTTGTCTGTATCCCAGATAACATACTGCATTGTACCGTTGATGGCTGCTGTCTGTGTCCCAGATGACATACTGCATTGTACTGCTGATTGCTCTTGTCTGTATCTCAGACAACACACTGTGTTGCACTGGTGATGGCTCTTGTCTCTATCCCAGATGGCATACTGCATTGCACTGGTGATGGCTGTTGTCTGTATCCCAGGCAACATACTGTGTTGTACTGCTGCTGATGGCTCTTTTCTATATCCCAGATGACATACTGCATTGTACTGCTGATGGCTGCTGTCTGTGTCCCAGATGACATACTGCATTTTACTGGTGATGGCTCTTGTCTTTATCCCAGGCACTCTCCAGGTTACATTGTCATACGGATTACTTCAATTTAAGTAATCCTATTAATATTCTTGGGTCTCTTTCATATTTTTTATTGATATTGATATTAACTCTATACCTTTCCTCAGTTTTTGTTTCTCTCGTAATTATCAAATAAGGTACTTACATGGTGCATATGATTTCAAATATTGACTTAGTAATAAACAATGCAGAATGTATTCTAACTATATAGGGTGCATATAAAATGTGAAAAAACCTGAGCCATGAAAATTGTCTTTTACTGATGGAAAATATGACATAGGTGTAAGGATCATAGAACAATAAAGAAGAGATTTACCAAATCTTTGTTTCTACTTGTCAGTCAGTATTATTCCCTTTCTTATATGGTTATGTGGTTATGGTATCTCACAAATATTTTGGAAAAAAACGGAGCTACATTATGGATAAAATAATGTGGTATTTCCACAAATGTGTTGAAAAAAACAGGAGTTGCATGCTGATGAAATAAACCATTTATGCCACTTAACTGCACATATTATGTCCAAGTGTCTCCAGTTTTCAACTCTGTACGAGACGTTTGCATCTGGAAATTGATAGGTGTGATGTCACGGGCAACCATCAATACATGATGACCAACACTGCCACCAGTATGTGATGGTCAATAAGAGTATGGTCTCACAATCCACATTACTGGCAAAATAAAGTGACAGGCAGGGGTTTCATTTTTTTCAGTCTGCTCCACTCCCTGCAATAAATATTGGTAAACAATAGAATAAACTACAAATATAAATCAATATAAATAATTACATAATCAAAGCCTGGGCTTAAAGAGCTTGTAGAAAATATGCTGCATGCAATAAGGCCCCACTAACCATACCCAAAAAGGCTGCATACTGGACAACCACAGATCAGAGTTATAGACATTGGCTTCATGATTCCTTTTCCTCAACTTAATTCTAAATTCAGTGACTTTAAGTGCTGGACTTACCCAAAATAAGAACACAGAATAATGCTAGGTAAAAGATTGCAGGGACCATAAGATGCCATGTCATATATAAGTAAAAAAACTTACTCAGGGTGGTATACATTTATGTTTATCCATCCAGTCAGCAAGATTATCCTTGAGGGTAGCCAAAGTGTAGTTGTTTTGACCTGTAGTGGAAACTTATTCCATAAGGTGGGAATACTCTGTAGTTAGGTCCCTGCCCTCCACTGAGTTATGTTTATATGTTAGTGCAGATTTAAATTTTTAGTGTGGGTGTTTGTAGAGACACTGGTTTTGTAAAGAAACAGGAGGTCAAATAGGATTGGGTGGGTCCTTGATTGCTCAAAAAGCTCGACACAAATGACCTTAGCTCAGCCACTGGGATACTGAGTGTAAGGAAAGCCAAGCTAATCTTTTTGGATAGGTGAAGGATTTAAGACCTCTAGTTTGTTGATTAAATATATCTGGGGCCTTTCCAGTTGAGTAATGTACTTGGATTTCTATATACCAAAGGGAGAATTATATCTGATACTGGGTCTGATAAGGGAAGAATACAGGGATAGGATGACTTAATTGCTTCTTTAAGATATTCCCTTGGTTATTAAATGGGCCAGATAGAAGGGTTTCCTGACATTTGTGGGAACATGATGATCAGCTGAGAAAGAGAGAGAGAGAGAGAGACAGAGTGTCCACAGAAGTGCCCAAGTCTCTTATCTATGTCTCTATCTAAAGTGGGACACTATTTATAATATCTCACATGGGGGTAGCTTTTTGCTGAACTCCTCTGCTCTGCACTTTTTTGCATTTAACTTTAGAGCATTTTCAGTAGTCCTGGTATAGGTATATCCCACCCCTTGCCAGAGTTGTTTATAATCAGTGGATGATGTGGATAACAGATTATAGCTTGTAGCAAAGTTAGTGAGCCACGCTTCTGGGTTATTGGCTTGGAAGTCTGTAAAACAAATGCCAAACAGGAGAGGGCCTAGCACCGGTTCCTGTGATATCACACTCATTACAGTTCTACATTCAGAGAGTGTACCAGCAAATTCCACAACATGCGATGTGTTCATAGATTCATACGGGTATAATAGGCTAATGACCAACAGGGTCTTTATAAGACTGGCTGTGCAGCCCAACCCAATTGTGTCTCCTTGTAACATGGGAATCTATTTGGGGGAAATGTTAGAAGGCTGCTAAATGTTTAGTGGGGGAGGTATATTAGTTAGGGAATATTTACTGTTGACCTCTGTCTATCAGAGATATGGCAGCCAGACAGGGGTTGATTTTTGATTTAACATCCAATGGTCAAAGTTTCATTTGAAAAGGGTTAGCAATGGAGTCTGCTTCACATGGATGGGTAGCCTATTTCAGAGCGTGGGGGTCCTCTGAGACCCATATATGACTTGTCAGCATGTTCTACTTACGTCGCAAAGTTTAAATCCTTGTATCAAGTGTTTCTGGTGAGATTTGTTATTTGGATGAGCAATAACCAATTTGCAATCTAGCAAACAATCTAAGTTTTTACATTATGTTTATCTAATTTTTCAATAATTTCAGCTTGAGGAGTAGCATGATAGGCCTTGGTCGGGTCAAGATAAGCAGTGTGCACTGAGTGACCACTGTCAACAACCTCTGTTACCCTTTCAAGAAAGTTTACTAGGTTCATGAGACAGGACTTGCCCTTCACAAAACTAAACTGATCGGTGCCTAGATCAGTTAACTATGTCTGCATAAATGAGTTTTACTATGACGCATCCCATATCTTGGCATATATGACCACTAAGGCTGATGGGCCTATAGCCCTGCGTCTGTAGAGGGGCTACTCTCATGGGCACCAGAACCATAGAGCGAGGGGGGGAATGGGAGCCCCCCCACTTTTGCAGATCATCCATACCTCCCAACTGTCCCAAATTACTTCTTTAGCTGATGTTATCGCATGTGCGATGACATCAGTTTGTCAGGGCTACCAGCCTGTCAGAGTTGAGCTCGCGGCACACTTATTTCCAGGTTTCCATCTGGTTTTAAATGCTTTTGCAAGCAGGAACGGATGGTTTTATTTTAATTAGCTGCTGCTTATTTACTCGGATTCGGAAGCTGCCTGGGTGAAACTTGCTGCTTATTTACTCAGAGGACTGAGGATGGAGTCTAGACTGGCTGTTGGGATTTACTGGGAGACGTACCACAGGCGTATATTATTTTCAGAATGAGTAAGGTGTGTGTGTGTGTGTGTGTGTGTAAATGCCCCCAACGGAATACATCAGCTGGCTAGAGGTACTCAGGCTCAAACCCTTTACCTTGGGTACAGGTAAAAAGAGCCTAAAGTCCCTAGCCACCATCACTTGTGAACTTATGCCTCAAGTTTTTGCTCTGTTCCTCTGGTTTTCAGGAGTGGTAAAACAAAACCTTTTATTCTAGCAATTTTCAAAGGTTATAAAATCAGTATTTGAAATGTGTCCCTATTTTGGGGCTGTATTCCCCCATTATTGGCTTTGTTCTGTATCTTTGTGCTAAGAAGTTGAGAGCTATGGTGAGAAGTGAGAACTAAATTCACTAAATTATATGACAGACATTTAAGTTTTGTCTTCCTGTCTTTCAAGAAACTGCTGGTTTAGCTTAGTGGCATGTTGTTCTAACTGCAGTGCACAGCGTTCGGGGTTCAAGACTTGGCAGTGAAATGCATGGTGGTAACACATTTTATGCAAGCAACTTTCCAAAAATATACAAGTAATGTTTAAAATGCGTCCTTGATTTTCGGCCTTTTGCCCCCCCCCACAACTGAAAATAAGTTCAAGAAGCTGTGCAACATGCCTATGGCTTACACAACTGTGATTCTGTATTTATATATTGTGTGTGGAAGTAGACTGTTATCATGGAAATGTTCTGAATAGGGCAGTTTTATCATTATTGGTGCATGCATGTTGCTTCATTGCCTACTGGAAAAATGTTCAAACAATAAATTTAAAATGCAATTGTGTGTGGAAGTAGACCTTTATGATGGAAATGTTCTGAAAAGGGCAGTTTTGTCATTATTGGTTAATGTATTTTTGTTTCATTGCCTACTGGAAAAATGTTTAAACAATAAATTTAAAATGTGCTCTAACTTAAGCCTAACAAGTGTGTTGTATTATACAAGGAATACAATTTAATACAGTCAGGAAGGTGATTCAAAGAATGCATACATGTATGCATGGCCCTAAAAATGTGTTTGAAAACAGCCTAGAGGAAAGTGTGAAAGGCTCAAAATCATGGGCAAATTTTAAGCTTTACTCTTGTTACCAAAGCAATGGATGAAGGTAAAGCAGTTCACACCACATTACCTTGACCTTGGCCAAGCCTTTTGACACAATCCCCTACTCAGGTGGAGTACAAAAGATGAATAATGTAGGAGCAAACACGTACATCACCAGCTGCACTGCCAGCTTCACTCACAGGATGCAGGAGATCAAGATAGGGGAAGAGACCAGTCACCAATGGAGTCCCCCAGGGTTCGGTGCTGAGGCTTTTTCTGTTTGGCATATACATCTCAAAAGTAAAAGGAAATACCAAAGAGCCAGCTAAGTTTGAGATGACTTCAAGCTAGAAGAAATAATTGAATCCCCAAATGACTTAATGATCATGCAGGAAGGTTTGTCACAAATAATAACTGGTGTCAAAATCATGACAATGCCCTCTGAGAACTGATCCAATTGTTTGGCATTTGGGAACTTGTGTGTACAGTGACCTAACTTTTGACCAACATGTGCCCAGAGTCATAAGAAAGCCTTTCTATATTGCACAGCTTATAAACAAATTGATTGCGACTAGATCTAGAGATGTTGTTGTCCCCCTTTACAAAACTCTCATTATGTCAATCCTTTTGTATAATGTCCACTTTGGCATGTATTTGTCAAGCCCCATGCAACAATTGGAATTCCTTCAGAGATACCTTACTAAAAGGATACAAGTCCAAAACAATAGGTCTTGCATGAACCACCACGAAGATTTATTTCTATACTCAGTGTCCTACAGAGTGCTTAGAGGTGACATGTCTGGCATACAAAAAACATCCTCCGACATAATACAGATGGACCTACTGAACATCAGCAAGTCAAATGGCATCAGAAATACTCAGTCCAGGTATCTAAACTGAATGTTGTGGAGAGATGGATATATATCACAGAGGATACCACTGTTCTGGAGCAAACTATCCACAAAAATAAAGCAAAGCTCATCCATCCGTATTCAAATGCAACTTGGATCTAAGGATAGGTAATAGAAAATGTACTCCAGGATTTCCCCTCATGCCACTAATGGATAGAGGCAGTTCCTAAATGCTGCATCCCTTACATGGCCTCCCTCAAACTAGGGATTCTATGACTTGTTCCAAGGTGATTTCATGGAAACTAAGTTTTCAGTAATAGTGGGTCAACACTGTGGGTAGCTGGAGTAAAGTTAGCACTGAATCTGTCTGCAAACATATTGGCTATATCCTTGGGATTAGAGCATGTGATATTATTACGGATGAGCTCAGCACAGTGTTGGACATTAATTCCTTAATTTTCCTGAGATTGCTGAAGAAAGATTTGTAGTTTCCTTGGTATCTGTTACAATGTTAACTTCATTTCTAACAGTGCTCTTGAGTTCCTTATGGCGTATTTCAGTACGGTCTTGAGTTCCTTATGGCGTATTTCAGTGCGGTCTTGAGTTCCTTATGGCATATTTCAGTGCGGTCTTGAGTTCCTTATGGCGTATTTCAGTGCGGTCTTGAGTTCCTCATGGCGTATTTCAGTGCAGTCTTGAGTTCCTTATGGCGTATTTCAGTGCTGTCTTGAGTTCCTTATGGCGTATTTCAGTGCGGTCTTGAGTTCCTTATGGCGTATTTCAGTGCTCTTGAGTTCCTTATGGCATATTTCAGTGCTCTTGAGTTCCTTATGGCGTATTTCAGTACGGTCCTGAGTTCCTTATGGCGTATTTCAGTGCTCTTGAGTTCCTTATGGCGTATTTCAGTGCAGTCTTGAGTTCCTTATGGCGTATTTCAGTGCGGTCTTGAGTTCCTTATGGTGTATTTCAGTGCGGTCTTGAGTTCCTTATGGCGTATTTCAGTGGTCTTTAGTTCCTTATGGTGTATTTCAGTGCGGTCTTGAGTTCCTTATGGCATATTTCAGTGCGGTCTTGAGTTCTTTATGGCGCATTTCAGTGCGGTCTTTAGTGCCTTATGGCATATTTCAGTGCTCTTGAGTTTCTTATGGCGTATTTCCATGCTCTTGAGTTCCTTATGGCATATTTCAGTGCGGTCTTGAGTTCCTTATGGCGTATATCAGTGCGGTCTTGAGTTCCTTATGGAGTATTTCAGTGCGGTCTTGAGTTCCTTATGGCGTATTTCAGTGCGGTCTTGAGTTACTTATGGCATATTTCAGTGCTCTTGAGTTCCTTATGGCGTATTTCAGTGCTCTTGAGTTCCTTATGGCGTATTTCAGTGCTTTTGAGTTCCTTATGGCGTATTTCAGTGCGGTCTTGAGTTCCTAATGGTGCATTTCAGTGCTCTTGAGTTCCTTATGGCGTATTTCAGTGCGGTCTTTAGTTCCTTATGGCGTATTTCAGTGCTCTTGAGTTTCTTATGGCGTATTTCAATGCTCTTGAGTTCCTTATGGCATATTTTAGTGCGGTCTTGAGTTCCTTATGGCGTATTTCAGTGCTCTTGAGTTCCTTATGGCATATTTCAGTGCTCTTGAGTTCCTTATGGTGTATTTCAGTGCGGTCTTGAGTTCCTTATGGTGTATTTCAGTGCGGTCTTGAGTTCCTTATGGAGTATTTCAGTGCGGTCTTAAGTTCCTTATGGCGTGTTTCAGTGTGGTCTTGAGTTCCTTATGGCATATTTCAGTGCTCTTGAGTTCCTTATGGCGTATTTCAGTGCTCTTGTGTTCCTTATGGTGTATTTCAGTGCTCTTGAGTTCCTTATGGTGTATTTCAGTGCTCTTGAGTTCCTTATGGCATATTTCAGTGCTCTTGAGTTCCTTATGGTGTATTTCAGTGTGGTCTTGAGTTCCTTATGGTGTATTTCAGTGCGGTCTTGAGTTCCTTATGGAGTATTTCAGTGCGGTCTTGAGTTCCTTATGGCGTATTTCAGTGCGGTCTTGAGTTCCTTATGGCATATTTCAGTGCTCTTGAGTTCCTTATGGCATATTTCAGTGCGGTCTTGAGTTCCTAATGGTGTATTTCAGTGCTCTTGAGTTCCTTATGGCGTATTTCAGTGCGGTCTTGAGTTCCTTATGGCGTATTTCAGTGCGGTCTAGAGTTCCTTATGGTGTATTTCAGTGCTCTTGAGTTCCTTATGGCATATTTCAGTGCGGTCTTGAGTTCCTTATGGCGTATTTCAGTGCGGTCTTGAGTTCCTTATGGCGTATTTCAGTGCGGTCCTGAGTTCCTTATGGCGTATTTCAGTGCGGTCTTGAGTTCCTTATGGCATATTTCAGTGCGGTCTTGAGTTGCTTATGGCGTATTTCAGTGCTCTTGAGTTCCTTATGGCATATTTCAGTTCTCTTGAGTTCCTTATGGTGTATTTCAGTGCTCTTGTGTTCCTTATGGCGTATTTCAGTGCGGTCTTGAGTCACTTATGGCGTATTTCAGTGCTCTTGAGTTCCTTATGGCGTATTTCAGTGCTCTTGAGTTCCTTATGGCGTATTTCAGAGTGGTCTTGAGTTCCTTATGGCATATTTCAGTGCTCTTGAGTTCCTTATGGCGTATTTCACTGCTCTTGAGTTTCTTATGGTGTATTTCAGTGCTCTTGAGTTCCTTATGGCGTAGTTCAGTGCTCTTGAGTTCCTTATGGTGTATTTCAGTGCTCTTGAGTTCCTTATGGCGTATTTCAGTGCTCTTGAGTTCCTTATGGCGTATTTCAGTGCTCTTGAGTTCCTTATGGCGTATTTCAGTGCTCCTGAGTTCCTTATGGTGTATTTCAGTGCTCTTGAGTTCCTTATGGCGTATTTCAGTGCTCTTGAGTTCCTTATGGCGTATTTCAGTGCTCTTGAGTTCCTTATGGCATATTTCAGTACGGTCTTGAGTTCCTTATGGTGTATTTCAGTGCTCTTGAGTTCCTTATGGCATATTTCAGTGCAGTCTTGAGTTCCTTATGGTGTATTTCAGTGTGGTCTTGAGTTCCTTATGGTGTATTTCAGTGCGGTCTTGAGTTCCTTATGGCGTATTTCAGTGCTCTTGAGTTCCTTATGGCGTATTTCAGTGCGGTCTTGAGTTCCTTATGGCATATTTCAGTGCAGTCTTGAGTTCCTTATGGCATATTTCAGTGCGGTCTTTAGTTCCTTATGGCGTATTTCAGTGCTCTTGAGTTTCTTATGGCGTATTTCAATGCTCTTGAGTTCCTTATGGCATATTTCAGTGCGGTCTTGAGTTCCTTATGGCGTATTTCAGTGCTCTTGAGTTCCTTATGGTGTATTTCAGTGCGGTCTTGAGTTCCTTATGGCGTATTTCAGTGTGGTCTTGAGTTGCTTATGGAGTATTTCAGTGCGGTCTTGAGTTCCTTATGGTGTATTTCAGTGCAGTCTTGAGTTCCTTATGGCATATTTCAGTGCTCTTGAGTTCCTTATGGCGTATTTCAGTGCTCTTGAGTTCCTTATGGCGTATTTCAGTGCTCTTGAGTTCCTTATGGTGTATTTCAGTGCTCTTGAGTTCCTTATGGCATATTTCAGTGCTCTTGAGTTCCTTATGGTGTATTTCAGTGCGGTCTTGAGTTCCTTATGGCGTATTTCAGTGCGGTCTTGAGTTCCTTATGGAGTATTTCAGTGCGGTCTTGAGTTCCTTATGGCGTATTTCAGTGCGGTCTTGAGTTCCTTATGGCATATTTCAGTGCTCTTGAGTTATGGCGTATTTCAGTGCTCTTGAGTTCCTTATGGCGTATTTCAGTGCTCCTGAGTTCCTTATGGCATATTTCAGTGCGGTCTTGAGTTCCTAATGGTGTATTTCAGTGCTCTTGAGTTCCTTATGGCATATTTCAGTGCGGTCTTGAGTTCCTTATGGCGTATTTCAGTGCGGTCTTGAGTTCCTTATGGTGTATTTCAGTGCTCTTGAGTTCCTTATGGCATATTTCAGTGCGGTCTTGAGTTCCTTATGGCGTATTTCAGTGCGGTCTTGAGTTCCTTATGGCGTATTTCAGTGCGGTCTTGAGTTCCTTATGGCGTATTTCAGTGCGGTCTTGAGTTCCTTATGGCGTACTTCAGTGCGGTCTTGAGTTCCTTATGGCATATTTCAGTGCTCTCGAGTTCCTTATGGCATATTTCAGTTCTCTTGAGTTCCTTATGGCGTATTTCAGTGCTCTTGAGTTCCTTATTGCGTATTTCAGTGCGGTCTTGAGTTCCTTATGGCGTATTTCAGTGCTCTTGAGTTCCTTATGGCGTATTTCAGTGCTCTTGAGTTCCTTATGGCGTATTTCATAGCGGTCATGAGTTCCTTATGGCGTATTTCAGTGCTCTTGAGTTCCTTATGGCGTATTTCACTGCTCTTGAGTTCCTTATGGTGTATTTCAGTGCTCTTGAGTTCCTTATGGCGTATTTCAGTGCTCTTGAGTTCCTTATGGTGTATTTCAGTGCTCTTGAGTTCCTTATGGTGTATTTCAGTGCAGTCTTGAGTTCCTTATGGCATATTTCAGTGCTCTTGAGTTCCTTATGGCGTATTTCAGTGCTCTTGAGTTCCTTATGGCGTATTTCAGTGCTCTTGAGTTCCTTATGGTGTATTTCAGTACTCTTGAGTTCCTTATGGCATATTTCAGTGCTCTTGAGTTCCTTATGGTGTATTTCAGTGCGGTCTTGAGTTCCTTATGGCGTATTTCAGTGCGGTCTTGAGTTCCTTATGGAGTATTTCAGTGCAGTCTTGAGTTCCTTATGGCGTATTTCAGTGCGGTCTTGAGTTCCTTATGGCATATTTCAGTGCTCTTGAGTTATGACGTATTTCAGTGCTCTTGAGTTCCTTATGGCGTATTTCAGTGCTCTTGAGTTCCTTATGGCATATTTCAGTGCGGTCTTGAGTTCCTAATGGTGTATTTCAGTGCTCTTGAGTTCCTTATGGCATATTTCAGTGCGGTCTTGAGTTCCTTATGGCGTATTTCAGTGCGGTCTTGAGTTCCTTATGGTGTATTTCAGTGCTCTTGAGTTCCTTATGGCATATTTCAGTGCGGTCTTGAGTTCCTAATGGCGTATTTCAGTGCGGTCTTGAGTTCTTTATGGCGTATTTCAGTGCGGTCTTGAGTTCCTTATGGCATATTTCAGTGCGGTCTTGAGTTCCTTATGGCGTACTTCAGTGCGGTCTTGAGTTCCTTATGACGTATTTCAGTGCTCTCGAGTTCCTTATGGCATATTTCAGTTCTCTTGAGTTCCTTATGGCGTATTTCAGTGCTCTTGAGTTCCTTATTGCGTATTTCAGTGCGGTCTTGAGTTCCTTATGGCGTATTTCAGTGCTCTTGAGTTCCTTATGGCGTATTTCACTGCTCTTGAGTTCCTTATGGTGTATTTCAGTGCTCTTGAGTTCCTTATGGCGTATTTCAGTGCTCTTGAGTTCCTTATGGCGTATTTCAGTGCTCTTGAGTTCCTTATGGTGTATTTCAGTGCTCTTGAGTTCCTTATGGCGTATTTCAGTGCTCCTGAGTTCCTTATGGTGTATTTCAGTGCTCTTGAGTTCCTTATGGCGTATCTCAGTGCTCTTGAGTTCCTTATGGCGTATTTCAGTGCTCTTGAGTTCTTTATGGCGTATTTCAGTGCTCTTGAGTTCCTTATGGCGTATTTCAGTGCTCTTGAGTTCCTTATGGCGTATTTCAGTGCTCTTGAGTTCCTTAAGGCATATTTCAGTGCGGTCTTGAGTTCCTTATGGCGTATTTCAGTGCTCTTGAGTTCCTTATGGCGTATTTCAGTGCTGTTGAGTTCCTTATGGCGTATTTCAGTGCTCTTTAGTTCCTTATGGTGTATTGCAGTGCTCTTGAGTTCCTTATGGCGTATTTCAGTGCTCTTGAGTTCCTTATGGTGTATTTCAGTGCTCTTGAGTTCCTTACGGCGTATTTCAGTGCTCTTGAGTTCCTTATGGCGTATTTCAGTGCTCTTGAGTTCCTTACGGTGTATTTCAGTGCTCTTGAGTTCCTTATGGCATATTTCAGTGCTCTTGAGTTCCTTATGGTGTATTTCAGTGCTCTTGAGTTCCTTATGGCGTATTTCAGTGCTCCTGAGTTCCTTATGGTGTATTTCAGTGCTCTTGAGTTCCTTATGGCGTATCTCAGTGCTCTTGAGTTCCTTATGGCGTATTTCAGTGCTCTTGAGTTCTTTATGGCGTATTTCAGTGCTCTTGAGTTCCTTATGGCGTATTTCAGTGCTCTTGAGTTCCTTATGGCGTATTTCAGTGCTCTTGAGTTCCTTAAGGCATATTTCAGTGCGGTCTTGAGTTCCTTATGGCGTATTTCAGTGCTCTTGAGTTCCTTACGGCGTATTTCAGTGCTGTTGAGTTCCTTATGGCGTATTTCAGTGCTCTTGAGTTCCTTATGGTGTATTTCAGTGCTCTTGAGTTCCTTATGGCGTATTTCAGTGCTCTTGAGTTCCTTATGGTGTATTTCAGTGCTCTTGAGTTCCTTACGGCATATTTCAGTGCTCTTGAGTTTCTTATGGTGTATTTCAGTGCTCTTGAGTTCCTTACGGTGTATTTCAGTGCTCTTGAGTTCCTTATGGCATATTTCAGTGCTCTTGAGTTCCTTATGGCGTATTTCAGTGCTCTTGAGTTCCTTATGGCATATTTCAATGCTCTTGAGTTCCTTATGGCGTATTTCAGTGCGGTCTTGTATGATGATAGCAAGTCCTCTTAGCTTTTCCCTAGTTTCCTTTTTTGTTAAATAATTTATGTATACTGGGATTCCACCAGAGAGGTTTATTCTGGAGTTTACTATTATATTTAGGGCAAATGGGTGCTGACTTTTCTATGCATCTATTTAGGTACTGGTAAAGGTCAGAGATGAATTCGACAGCTGTCTCAACTGGGTCAATTTGCAAGGGCTTTTTGGGAATTTTGCATCTATCTTTTAGAAGGTGAAGCAGGTTTACCATGGAAGTAAATAAACTATTTTATTCACATACCCACACAAAATAATTTCCAGGACAAGCTATTAATATGTCAGTGATATGACTCAATTCTGCTTTATGGTTAGAACTACAGTAATCCAACCAAAGCCTAAAAAATAGACCAAAATAAAATGTGTGAACTGAATGTAGTCTTAGCTAGACAATATATCTTTCTTTTTCAGACATGAATGCAGTTACCCTTCTCAATCAATCAATAAATAAATAAATACAATTGTTTTACTAAGAAAAGCAAAAAAACAATAGTTAAATATACAGACAAGGTACAATACTGCACAGAGGAATGCAAAATAAAGGGTTGCAACAGAAGGTTTACAGGGAAATGCTATCTAATCAGCTATAAATTAAACTAAAATCTGGCTAAAAAACTACCAATCCTAGTCTGCTGCTATCTCAAGAGTGCAAACTACAAGAGGAGAAGCAAAATAGAACACATTCTGTCTTGCAAGAAAATATAAAGTTCATGAAATACATTCAAGGCACCACAAAAACTGTCCCCAAATAGCTTCTGTAAGCTGAGTCTTCAAAACAAGAAGTGAGTCTTCACAATAAGAGGGTCACTCTACTTTAGTTCCAAAGGAGGGTGTCAGATGGGCCATCATTGAAACACACACTGTCAGCACAGCGACAACCACCTAGATTCTCCCTTTAAAATAATTAAACCACCTTCCTGGCCTGCCGCTTGAACTTAGAAATCCAGACAGCAGAGTGCAAGTGAAAGAGCTGCAGCAAAACAGTAAATAATCATGTACCCTGCTGACTTTTCATAACATTTTAAGTTTTACATGACTTCTGCATTTTACAGAAAAAAAAGACACTTGCAAGTTTTGCACACTTCTGCATACATCACTGTAGTTTGTTACTGTTGTGTTAAGAACCCTAAGTTCCTTGTTCAAAGATTTTCAAAATGCAAGGTGAAACAATATAATTTGGAAGGGACGCTTAATGCATGCAAGGAAACAAACTCATGAACTGTTCATTTGGCCTGCTACTTGTACTTATAAGTTTCCTGGCTGTTATGTTAGCTGCCAGGCCACTGCAGAAATATCTGTGGTATGCATTTTATTCTGTTTTGTTCTTTTCTGGTTTTTATCCTTTTTTTCATATATTATTGTTAATTGCATACCGTACAAACAAAAAAATCTGAGTGGTGTGATGTACGACAAGTGCCTGTTGCATATGGCTCTTGTCTGTATCCCAGACAACACACTGCATTTTACTGCTGATGGCTACTGTCTGTGTCCGAGATGACATACTGCGTTGTACTGCATATGGCTCTTGTCTATATCTCAGATGATATACTGCATTGTACTGCTGATGGCTCTTGTCTGTATCCTAGATGACATACTCCATTGTACTGCTGATGGCTCTTGTCTGTATCTCAGACAACATACTGCATTGTACTGGTGATGGCTCTTGTCTGTATCCTAGATGACATACTGCACTGTACTGCTGATGGCTCTTGTCTGTATCCCAGATGACATACTGCATTGTAATGCTGATGGCTGTTGTCTGTATCGCAAATGACATATTTTGTTGTACTGGTGATGGCTCTTGTCTGTATTCCAGACAACATACTGTGTTGTACTGCTGATGGCTGCTATCTGTGTCCCAGATGACATACTGTGTTGTACCGGTGATATCTCTTGTCTGTATCCCAGACAACATAATGCATTGTACTTGTGATGGCTCTTGTCTGTATCCCAGATGACATACTTCATTGTACTGGTGGTGGCTCTTGTCTGTATCACAGATGACATACTAAGTTGTACTGCTGATGGCTGCTGTCTGTGTCCCAGATGACATAATGCATTGTACTGGTGATGGCTCTTGTCTGTATCCTGGACAACATACTGTGTCGTTCTGGTGATGGCCCTTGTCTGTATCCCAGATGACATACTTCATTGTACTGGTGAAGGCTCTTGTCTGCATCCCAGGCAACAAACTCCGTTATACAGCTGATGGCTCTTGTTTGTATCCCAGGTGGCATACTGTTTTGTACTGCTGATGGCTGCTGTCTGTGTCCTAGATGACATACTGTGTTGTACTGCTAATAGCTCTTGTCTGTATCCCAGGCAACATACTGCATTGTACTGCTGATTGCTCTTGTCTGTATCCCAGACAACATACTGCATTGTACTGCTGATGGCTCTTGTCTTTATTCCAGATGATATACTGCATTGTACTCCTGATGGTGCTTCTCTGTATCCCAGGCAACATACTGCATTGTACTGCTGATGGCTGCTGTGTGTGTCCTAGATGACATACTGCGTTGTACTGCTAATGGGTCTTGTCTGTATGCCAGACAACATACTGCATTGTACTGGTGATGGCTCTTGTCTGTATCCCAGATGACATACTGCATTGTACTGGTGATGGCTCTTATCTGTATCCCAGATGACATAATGCATTGTACTGCTGATGGCTCTTGTCTGTATCCCAGACAACATACTGCAATGTACTGGTGATGGCTCTTGTCTGTATCCAGACAACATACTGTGTTATACTGGTGATGGCTCTTGTCTGTGTCCCAGACAACATACTGCATTCTACTGCTGATGGTTCTTGTCTGTATCCCAGATGACATATTGCATTGTACTGCTCATGGCTCTTGTCTGTATCCCAGACAACATACTGCATTGTACTGCTGATGGCTGCTGTCTGTGTCCCAGATGACATACTGCATTGTACTGCATATGGCTCTTGTCTGTATCCTAGATGATACTGCATTGTACTGTTGATGGCTCTTGTCTGTATCCTAGATGGCATACTGTATTGTACAGCTGATGGCTCTGGTCTGTGTCCCAGACAACATACTGTATTGTACTGCTGATGGCTCTTGTCTGTACCCTAGACTACATAGTGTGTTCTACTGGTGATGACTCTTGTCTGTGTCCCAGATGACATACTGCATTCTACTGCTGATGGCTCTTTTCTGTATCCCAGATGACATACTACATTGTACTGCTAATGAATTTTGACTGTATCCCAGATGACATACTGCATTGTACTGCTGATAGCTCTTGTTCATAGGTTCATAGGTAGGTACTAGGCTATTGGCCCTAGGGCCTATATAAGCCTAGCCAAAGGTACCCTGGCTTTCGCCACCCAAGAAAATTATTTTCATGTGCCTTTATCCCAGACGATATACTGCATTGTACTTGTGATGTCTCTTGTCTGTATCCTTTATAACATACCACATTGTACTGCTGATGGCTGTAGTCTGTATTCCAGATGACATAATGTGTTGTACTGCTGATGGCTGATGCCTGTATCCCAGACAACATACTGCATTGTAATGCTGATGGCTCTTGTCTGTATTCCAAAAGGCATACTGCATTGTACTGTTGATGGCTCTTGTCTGTATCTCAGATGATATACTGTGTTGTACTGCTGATGGCTCTTGCCTGTATCCTAGATGACATATTGCATTGTACTGCTCATGGCGCTTGTCTGTATCCCAGATGGCATACTGCATTGTACTGCTGATGGCTCTTGTCTGTATCCCAGATGACATACTGCAATGGACTGCATATGGCTCTTGTCTGTATCCCAGATGACATACTGCGTTGTACCGTTGATAATGCTTGACTGTATTCC
Organism: Protopterus annectens; assembly: GCF_019279795.1. NCBI lineage: Eukaryota > Metazoa > Chordata > Ceratodontiformes > Protopteridae > Protopterus > Protopterus annectens. The sequence continues at coordinate 14,159,351 of NC_056749.1, read as the reverse complement.
AGATGACATTTTGCATTGTACTGCTGATAACTCTTGTATGTATCCCAGACAACATACTGTATTGTACTGCTGATGGCTCTTTTCTGTATCCCAGACAACACACTGCATTTTACTGCTGATGGCAACTGTCTGTGTCCGAGATGACATACTGTGTTGTACTGCATATTTCTCTTGTCTGTATCCTAGATGACATACTGCATTGTACTTTTGATGGGTCTTGTCTGTATCCCAGACAACATACTGCATTGTACTGGTGATGGCTCTTGTCTGTATCCCTTACAACATATTGCATTCTACTGCTTATGGTTGTTGTCTGTATCCCAGATGACAATGCGTTGTACTGCTAACTCTTGACTTTATCCCAGATGACATTCTGCGTTGTACTGCTTATGACTCTTGACTGTATCCCAGATGACATACTGCGCTGTACTGCTGATGGCTCTTGTCTGTATCCCAGATGATATACTGCATTGTACTGCTGATGGCTCTTGTCTGTATCCCTTATGACATATTGCATTGTACTGCTTATGGCTGTTGTCTGTATCCCAGATGACATAATGCATTGTACTGCTGATGGCTGTTGTCTTTATCCCAGACGTCATATTGCATTGTACTGCTGATGGCTCTTGTCCATATTCCAGATGACATACTGCATTGTACTGTTGATGGCTTTTGTCTGTATCCCAGATGATATACTGTGTTGTACTGCTGATGGCTTTTGTCTGTATCCTAGATAACATACTCTGTTGTTCTGCTGATGGCTCTTGTCTGTATCCCAGACAACATACTGCATTGTACTTGTGATGGCTCTTGTCTGTATCCCAGATGACATACTTCATTGTAATGCTGATGGCTGTTGTCTTTATCCCAGATGACATACTTTGTTGTACTGGTGATGGCTCTTGTCTGTATTCCAGATGACATACTGTGTTGTACTGGTGATGGCTCCTGTCTGTATCCCAAATGACATACTTAATTGTACTGGTGATGGCACTCATCTGTATCCCAGATGGCATACTTCATTGTACTGGTTATGGCTCTTTTCTGCATCGCAGGCAACATACTGTATTGTACTGGTGATGGCTCTTGTCTGTATCCCTTACGACATACTGCATTGTACTGCTGATAGCTCTTGTCTGTATCCCAGGCAACATACTGCATTGTACTGCTGATGGCTCTTGTCTGTATCCCAGACAACATACTGCATTGTACTGTTGATGGCTGTTGTCTGTCTCCTAGATGACATACTGCTTTGTACTGCTGATGGGTCTTGTCTGTATCCCAGACAACATACTTTGTTGTACTGGTGATGGCTCTTGTCTGTATCCCAGATGACATACTGCATTGTACTGCTGATGGCTGCTGTCTGTGTCCCAGATGACATACTGCATTGTACTGGTGATGGCTCTTGTCTGTATCTCAGACAACATACTGCATTGTAATGGTGATGGCTCTTGTCTGTATCTCAGATGACATACTGCATTGTACTGCTGATGGCTGCTGTCTGTGTCCCAATGACATACTGTGTTGTACTGGTGATGGCTCCTGTCTGTATCCCAGAAGACATACTGCATTGCACTGCTGATGGCTCTTGTCTGTGTCCCAGACAACATTCTGTATTGTACTGGTGGTGGCTCTTGTCTATATCCTAGAAAACATACTGTGTTGTACTGCTGATTGCTCTTGTCTGTGTTCCAGACAACATACTGCATTCTACTGCTGATGGCTCTTGTCTGTATCCCAGAAGACATACTGTGTTGTACTGATGCTGATGGTTCCTGTCTGTATCCCAGATGACATATTGCATTGTACTGCTCATGGCTCTTGTCTGTATCCCAGACAACATACTGCATTCTACTGCGTTCTACTGCTGATGGCTGCTGTCTGTGTCCCAGATGACATACTGCATTGTACTGCATATGGCTCTTGTCTGTATCCTAGATGATACTGCATTGTACTGGTGATGGCTCTTGTCTGTATCCTAGATGACATACTGCATTGTACTGCTGATGGCTCTGGTCTGTGTCCCAGACAACATACTGTATTGTACTGCTGATGGCTCTTGTCTGTATCCTAGACAACATACTGTGTTCTACTGGTGATGGCTCTTGTCTGTGTCCCAGATGACATACTGCATTCTACTGCTGATTGCTCTTGTCTGTATCCCAGACAACATACTGTATTGTACTGCTGATGGCTCTTGTCTGTATCCCAGACAACACACTGCATTTTACTGCTGATGGCTACTGTCTGTGTCCGAGATGACATACTGCGGTTGTACTGCATATTGCTCTTGACTGTATCCTAGATGGCATACTGCATTGTACTGTTGATGGGTCTTGTCTGTATCCCAGACAACATACTGCATTGTACTGGTGATGGCTCTTGTCTGTATCCCTTATGACATATTGCATTCTACTGCTTATGGCTGTTGTCTGTATCCCAGATGACATAATGCATTGTACTGCTGATAACTCTTGACTGTATCCCAGATGACATTCTGCGTTGTACTGCTAATGACTCTTGACTGTATCCCAGATGACATACTGCATTGTACTGCTGATGGCTCTTGTCTGTATCCCAGATGATATACTGCATTGTACTGCTGATGGCTCTTGTCTGTATCCCTTATGACATATTGCATTGTACTGCTTATGGCTGTTGTCTGTATCCCAGATGACATAATGCATTGTACTGCTGATGGCTGTTGTCTTTATCCCAGACGTCATATTGCATTGTACTGCTGATGGCTCTTGTCCGTATTCCAGATGACATACTGCATTGTACTGTTGATGGCTTTTGTCTGTATCCCAGATGACATACTGTGTTGTACTGCTGATGGCTCTTGTCTGTATCCTAGATGACATACTCCGTTGTACTGCTGATGGCTCTTGTCTGTATCCCAGACAACATACTGCATTGTACTGGTGATGGCTCTTGTCTGTATCCCAGATGACATACTGCATTGTACTGCTGATGGCTCTTGTCTGTATCCCAGATGACATACTGCATTGTAATGCTGATGGCTGTTGTCTGTATCCCAGATGACATACTTTGTTGTACTGGTGATGGCTCTTGTCTGTATTCCAGACAACATACTGCATTGTACTGCTGATGGCTGCAATCTGTGTCTCAGATGACATACTGCGTTGTATTGGTGATGCTTCATGTGAGTATCCCAGACAACATACTGTGTTGTACTGGTGATGGCTCTTGTCTGTATCCCAAATGACATACTTCATTGTACTGGTGATGGCTCTTGTTTGTATCTCAGACAACATACTGCATTGTAATGGTGATGGCTCTTGTCTGTGTCTCAGATGACATACTGCATTGTACTGCTGATGGCTGCTCTCAGTGTCCCAATGACATACTGTGTTGTACTGGTGATGGCTCCTGTCTGTATCCCAGAAGACATACTGCATTGCACTGCTGATGGCTCTTGTCTGTATCCCAGACAACAGTCTGTATTGTACTGGTGATGGCTCTTGTCTATATCCTAGACAACATACTGTGTTGTACTGCTGATTGCTCTTGTCTGTGTTCCAGACAACATACTGCATTCTATTGCTGATGGCTGTTGTCTGTATCCCAGAAGAATACTGTGTTGCACTGATGCTGATGGTTCCTGTCTGTATCCCAGATGACATATTGCATTGTACTGCTCATGGCTCTTGTCTGTATCCCTGACAACATACTGTGTTCTACTGCTGATGGCTGCTGTCTGTGTCCCAGATGACATACTACGTTTTATTGTATATGGCTCTTATCTGTATCCTAGATGATACTGTATTGTACTGGTGATGGCTCTTGTCTGTATCCTAGATGACATACTGCATTGTACTGCTGATGGCTCAGGACTGTGTCCCAGACAACATACTGTATTGTACTGCTGATGGCTCTTGTCTGTATCCTAGACAACATAATGTGTTGTACTGGTGATAGCTCTTGTCTGTGTTCCAGACGACATACTGCGTTCTACTGCTGATGGCTCTTGTCTGTATCCCAGATGACATACTGTGTTGTACTGCTGCTGATGGCTCTTGTCTGTATCCCAGATGACATACTGTGTCGTACTGCTAATGACTCTTGACTGTATCCCAGATGACATACTGCATTGTACTGCTGATTGCTCTTGTCTGTCTCCCTTACAACATACTGCATTGTACTGCTGATGGCTCTTGTCTGTATCCCAGATGACATAATGCATTGTACTGCTGATGGCTGCTGTCTGTGTCCCAATGACATACTGGTACTGGTGATGGCTCCTGTCTGTATCCCAGAAGACATACTGCATTGCACTGCTGATGGCTCTTGTCTGTATCCCAGACAACATTCTGCATTGTACTGGTGATGGCTCTTGTCTATATCCTAGACAACATACTGTGTTGTACTTGTGATTGCTCTTGTCTGTGTCCCAGACAACATATTGCATTCTACTGCTGATGTCTCTTGTCTGTATCCCAGAAGACATACTGTGTTGTACTGATGCTGATGGTTCCTGTCTGTATCCCAGATGACATATTGCATTGTACTGCTCATGGCTCTTGTCTGTATCCCTGACAACATACTGTGTTGCACTGCTGATGGCTGCTGTGTGTGTCCCAGACAACATACTGATTGTACTTGTGACGGCTACCGTCTGTGTCCCAGAAGACATACTGCGCTGTACTGCTGATGGCTCTTGTCTGTATCCCAGACAACATACTGCATTGTACTGCTGATGGCTCTTGTCTGTATCCCAGATAACATACTGTGTTGTACTGCTGATGGTGCTTGTCTGTATTCCAGACAACATACTGCGTTGTACTGCTGATGGCTGCTGTTTCCCAGGTGACATACTGTGTTGTACTGTTGATGGCTCTTGTCTGTATCCCAGACGACATACTGTGTTGTACTGCTGCTGATGGCTCTTGTCTGTATCCTAGACAACATGCTGCATTCTACTGCTGATGGCTCTTGTCTGTATCCCAGATGACATTCTGCATTGCACTGCTAATGACTCTTAACTGTATCCCAGATGACATACTGTGTTGTACTGCTGATGGCTCTTGTCTGTATCCTGGATGATATACTGCATTGTACTGCGGATGGCTGTTGTCTGTATCCCAGATGACATAATGCGTTGTACTGCTGATGGCTGTTGTCTGTATCCCAGACGTCATACTGAAATGGACTGCTGATGGCTCTTGTCCGTATTTCAGATGACATACTGCATTGTTCTGTTGATGGCTCTTGTCTGTATCCCAGATGATATACTGTGTTGTACTGCTGATGGCTCTTGTCTGTGTCCTAGATGACATACTCCGTTGTACTTCTAATGGCTTTTGTTTGTATCCCAGACAACATACTGCATTGTTCTGGTGATGGATCTTGTCTGTATCCCAGATGACATACTTTGTTGTAGTGGTGATGGCTCTTGTCTGTATCCCAGACAACATACTGTGTTGTACTGCTGATGGCTGCTGTCTGTGTGCCATGACATACTGCGTTGTACTGCTGCTGGTGGTTCTTGTCTGTATCCCAAATGACATATTGCATTGTACTGCTCATGGCTCTTGTCTGTATCCCAGATGGCATACTGCATTGTACTGCTCATGGCTCTTGACTGTATTCCAGATGACATACTGCATTCTAATGCTGATAGCTTTTGTCTGTATCCCAGACAACATACTGTGTTGTACTGGCGATGGCTCTTGTCTGTGTCCTAGACGACATACTGCGTTCTACTGCTGAAGGCTCTTGTCTGCATCCCAGATGACATACTGTGTTGTACTGCGGCTGATGGCTCTTGTTTGTATCCCAGATTACATACTGAGTTGTACTGTTAATGACTCCTGACTGTATCCCAGATGACATACTGCATTGTACTGTGTATGGCTCTTGTCTGTATCCCAGATGATATACTGCGTTGTACTGCTGATCGCTCTTGTCTCTATCCCTTATGACATACTGCATTGTACTGCTGATGGCTGTTGTCTGTATCCCAGTTGTCATACTGCATTGTACTGCTGATGGTTCTTGTCCATATTCCAGATGACATACTGCATTGTACTGTTGATGGCTCTTGTCTGTATCCCAGATGATATACTGCATTGTACTGCTGATGGCTCTTGTCTGTATCCTAGATGACATACTCCGTTGTACTGCTGATGGCTCTTGTCTGTATCCCAGACAACATAATGCATTGTACTGGTGATGGCTCTTGTCTGTATCCCAGATGACATACTGCATTGTACTGCTGATGGCTCTTGTCTGTATCCCAGATGACATACTGCATTGTAATGCTGATGGCTGTTGTCTGTATCCCAGATGACATACTTCGTTGTACTGGTGATGGCTCTTGTCTGTATCCAGACAACATACTGTGTTATACTGGTGATGGCTCTTGTCAGTGTCCCAGATGACATACTTCATTGTACTGGTGATGGCTCTTGTCTGTATCCCAGATGACATACTGCGTTGCACTGCTGATGGCTGCTGTCTGTGTCTCAGATGACATACTGCATTGTACTGCTGATGGCTCTTGTCTGTATCCCAGGCAACATACTGCATTTTACTGCTGATGGCTCTTGTCTGTATCCCAGACAACATACTGCATTGTACTGCTAATGGCTCTTGTCTGTATCCCAGGCAACATACTGCATTTTACTGCTGATGGCTCTTGTCTGTATCCCAGACAACATACTGCGTTGTACTGCTGATGGTGCTTGTCTGTATCCCAGACAACATACTGCATTGTACTGCTAATGGCTGCTGTCTGTGTCCCAGATGACATACTGCGTTGTACTGTTGGTTGATGGCTCTTGTTTGCATCCCAGACAACATACTGCATTGTACTGCATATGGCTCTTGTCTGCATCCCTGAAAACATGCTGTGTTGTACTGGTGATGGTGCTTGTCTGTATTCCAGATGACATACTGTGTTGTACTGGTGATGTCTCTTGTTTGTATCCCAGATGACATACTGCATTGTACTGCTAATGGCTTTTGTGTCCATCCCAGACAGCATACTGCGTTGTACTGTTGATGGCTCTTGTCTGTATCCCAGGCAACATACTGCATTGTCCTGCTGATGGCTCTTGTCTGTATCCCGGATGACATACTGCATTGTACTGCTGATGGCTCTTGTCTGTATCCCAGATGACATACTGCATTGTACTGCTGATGGCTGCTGTCTGTGTTGCAGATGACATAATGCATTGTACTGGTGATGGCTGTTGTCTCTATCCCAGGCACTCTCCAGGTTAATTCTGTCCCAACTGAGTCCAGAGTACATTTTTAAGCTGTTTTCAAAATATTCTAAGCCTGTGAGGTCTATGATTTTTTGAGAACTGAATTTCCAAGAATGGCTCACATATTTGGAATTCCAAAAATACATAAATCTCTAGACACCCCACCATTTAGACCCATCATTGCTGGTTCCTTTTCCAAGACTTACAACATAGGAGTTACGATTGACCAATGGACAAAACACATTTATAACATTGTTCCCCATTTAATAAAAGACTCTTGGGAATTTTTGTGCAAGTTAACTTCTGAAGTATGGACTGAGGAAATGACCTATTTGACAATAGATGTTCAGGACTTATTCTCTTGTATTCCCTGCACCACAGGCTTAGAATATTTTGAAAACAGCTTAAAAAAGTACTCTGGACTCAGTTGGGACAGAATTAGTTTAATCCTGGACATGATGGGGTTAATACTTGACCACAATTACATTCAATTTGAAGGAGAATATTTCAGGCAGACCAGGGGGGTGGCTATGGGGGCTTCATGTGCCCCCATTTTCGCCAACCTGGTCATGCTAGAGTGGGAAAATCAATTTATTTTTCCAAGTGAATACTTTAAACATATTTCTCTTTATTCTCGATATTTGGATGACTTGTTTATCATATGGAAGGGTCCGACTGATGACATTAAGAGATTTATTGATTACATCAATACCAGTACTGATTTCCTAAAATTTACTTTTAAGATGGAAAAACTGGGTATTGCTTACTTAGACACTTTTATCAGTACATCCCCTAATGGCTTTATTTCAAAGATATTTAGAAAATCAACTTTCTCGAATGATTATATCGAATTTGGCAGCTGTCACCCCCAATATATTTTTAGGAATGTTCTCAAGGGTCAATGTATTCATGCAGCGAGGATGTCCTCCACCAAAGACATCATGGAAAAAGAAATAGAAGGAATTTCTCAAATGTTTTTGGACAGAAAATATCCAAAAAGAATGGTGGAGAAAGTGGCCCGATTTGTCAAAAACAACTGGGGCACGAAATATAGACCCTTATTAGGTGAACCATTGGTGACCAGCAAGAAGATGAACTCTGGTTTTAACAGAACAGTTTGTATCATCATGTTTAACCCATACACTAACCTGGTGAAAGAAATTTTGAAAAGACACTGGGAACTGCTCAACACTTCTGATAATATTACATCTTGTTTAGGGAATAACCCCATATGTGTATTTAAGACTTCGTTTAACTTGAAAAAGTTACTGGAGGCCAGTTCTAACACTAAGTCTACTAGGAAAAGGAGTGGAACAAAAAGATGTGGTTCCTGTAACCAGTGTAACAACATCAACAAAAACAGTAGTGTTAAATTAGACAATTTATTGAACACTCGATGTTGGAGTATAAAAGAGAACTGTAACAGCCAGAGGGTAGTGTATCTTGCCACCTGTACAATCTGCCCTGCCTATTACATAGGCAAGACAGAGAGGAAACTTAAAACAAGGGTCTATGAACATTTATATAAAATAAAGAAAAAAGACATCAAAAATGCATTAAGTAGACATGTTTTGGATAAGGGTGAGGACCACACATTCACATTTACCATAATAGACCAGGTAGAATTGGCAGTATATGGTGGTAATTGGAAGACCTACTTGTCATATAAAGAAAGTGAGTGGCAAATATTTTGTGACGCAACAACTCCCCCCGGCCTTAATGATAGTATTAGTATTAAGCCTTTCTTACTTATAGACCGGGTATGATAGAAATTCACATCCCTTTTTGTGCACACATAAACTCATATTACAAAGATTTGAATTAGGAAAAACAATTATATATTATTCTATTCTATTTTTGTCTTGTCATTTTTTTGACAAGGATTTCGTATATTGTGTATGTTATTACTAGTATTTTTTAAAGATTACATATTTAGTATTTTTAGTATATGCAATACGAGTATTTTATAAGTTTTGTTGTGCTCAACAATATTTATATGTCTATCAAAATGTCTCTTTAAATTTCAGTATTTTAAACAAAGTGTTTGTGGCGCCTAATTCAATTTAAAAGGGCTGGTTTATCTGACAATCTTGGTTCTGAAGAAGTCTGAGTGATTCAGATGAAAGTGCTTAACCTGACAACTTGACATTCAATTGATTTTTTGGAGTGTATATCTTTGTGACAATAAACCTGTGTTTTATCGACATTTGGATTTTTTACATCATTACATTGGAAGTGAACTGTGATTAACATCGCCCTGTTCGAGCTGAGGACTTGGTGATCTGCTATCATTAATTTATGTTGTTGTTTGCTAGATTGTGCAAAACTTGCTGCACTGGCTAGTGGATGGCAGACAGTCAGGACATTAACATCTGGCTACATTATCATGAAGGTGAGAAGTGTTTCTGCCTTCACAGTGACAGCATAATAGGGTATGGAAGCACATTAAATTACTTTATTAATGTTTTATTTATTAATTTGTTCAAGCTGTAAAGCTCCCTTAACACAAGTATCCCTTTTCCAAAGACAAACTGGCAGCACACTCTGATTAATTGACTTTGTCAGAGTCACACAGGCAAATATAGGCTGAGTGAATTACACTGTAGACTACAGGAATTAGCTAATTAACAGCTCAGTTTGTGCTATTATAAGAAAATACACATGCATTTTTTCATGTTATCATTTTAATGGTTGCAAGTTTGATGGTTATGACAGTACCAGGAGAAAAAATACACTGGGATGTAGGAGAGGTAGTGGATGGCATCAAGGTTAAGGTCTTACTAGGGCAAAATCAAAATGAGGCTGCAAGAATGGGTAGGACCAAAGGGAGCAACAGGGGAAGAATGCTAAGGGATGACCACTGATGCTTTGATGTAGAATTCCATTTCATCTGTGACCATTACTGTTTACACAATTGGTGCAACATTTCAAGATGAAAAAGTATTACATTTGCAATCAGCCCTGGGATGTCACAAAGTGGTAAGAATTACCATTGCTGCCTCAGATTATTTTGTTCTCCAGTCCTGTGCCTACTGAGATGTCTTCTGAATGAATTGTGCACAGCTACCCCATGTGCACAACTACTCCATGTCTACATGCATTTTTTTACTTAAGTACTTTCATTTCCTACTACATTCTAGCTGTCAGTCTCTCAAAATGTCCATGGGTTTCCAGGCTGTGTGTGTGTGTGTGTGTGTGTGTGTGTGTGTGTGTGTGTGTGTGTGTGTGTGTGTGTGTGTGTGTGTGTGTGTGTGTGTGTGTGTGTTTGCAAGCTGAAATTGCATGATATTAATTTCTGTGTCTTGCACTCAATGACTGATGGAAGAAAATCTGGCTGCCTCATGACCTAGACCTGGAACTGAGTGGGTAAACTCAGCATTCTGCACTGTCTGACCATAACATAATTGTTCATCTGTGATAGACTGGCACTGCTGGGATAGAGTCTGCTGTCTCCATGACCCTGTAAAGTTTAATGTGGGCCATTGGAAAATGGAAGGATAGCTGGATGGATGGATGGATGGATACTGGGTGATGGTTGTGAGGCGGAGAATGAATGACAATATTCAGTGTGAGTAAATAACATGATAGATGTTAAAAGTTTGAATGTGGAATGGGGTATTGCAGAGGATGGTTTAACAATATCAAAAGGCTTCCTGCTTTACTGGAGTTTGTGAAATGGAGCAGAGCAAGATCTAGATATTATGGAGTGGGTCTGGCAGACACAGCTGGCAAAGGTAGGGCAGAACCCTAGGTTAATTAGCTAATTAGTATATTTCTTATACTGGAAGAAGGCTGATTTTTGGACAAAAACTGTAGTAATGCACCCTTTCATCTGCCAATGGAAAGAAACTAGAAAACTAGAAATATTATTTACCAGAGTTTACAGTATCTTTATATTAATGAACAAGGTTTTGTTTATAAGGGGAAGGCATATCCAATAGTGGGCAGTAAGACACCTTTTCCAACTTTCTCCGGACACAGTTGATAAAAGATACTTGATACTAAACGTAATACAAAATCAGAAAAATAGTGTAATTTTGTAGGAGAAGGACAGCAAACGTGATTCAAGCAGCCATAGCCCAAGACATTAGAAGCTAGTAACACTCTCCTTCTATCCTCCTATACTTACACTTAATGGGTACATCAAGCTTCCCCCCAAACTTACACTGAATGAGTACATAAGGCTGCCCCCAACCTTACACTAAAATGGCTGCATCAAGCTGTCTCCCCATATTTACACTGAATGGATGATAAAGCTGCCCCCATTCTTACACTGAATGGGGGCATAAAGCTCTCCCCTGAAACTTACACTGAATGGTATATAAAGCTGCCCCCCATATTTACACTGAGTGGGTGCATAAAGCTGCCTGCCATACTTAAACTGAATGGGCACATAAAGCTGCCCCCCATACTTACACTCAATGGGTACATAAAGCTGCACCCCCCTTACTTACACTGAATGGGTAGATAAAGAAAGCTGCCCTCATACTTACACTGAGTGGGTACATAAAGCTGCCCCCCATACTTACACTGAATGGGGACATAAAGCTTTACCCCCCTTACTTACACTGAATGGGTACATAAAGCTGCACCCCCCTTACTTACATTGAATGGGTAGATAAAGAAAGCTGCCCTCATATTTACACTGAATAGGTACATAAAGCTGCCCTCCATACTTGCACTGAATGGGTACATAAAGCTGCCCCCCATACTTACACTGAATGGGTACATAAAGCTGCACCCCCTTACTTACACTGAATGGGTAGATAAAGAAAGCTGCCCTCATACTTACACTGAATGGGTACATAAAGCTGCCCCCCATACTTGCACTGAATGGGTACATAAAGCTGCCCCCCATACTTACACTGAACGGGTACATAAAGCTGCACCCCCCTTACTTACACTGAATAGGTAGATAAAGAAAGCTGCCCTCATACTTACACTGAATGGGTACATAAAGCTGCTCCCCATACTTACATTGAATGGGGACATAAAGCTGCACCCCCTTACTTACACTGAATGGGTACATAAAGCTGCACCCCCCCTTACTTACACCGAATGGGTAGATAAAGAAAGCTGCCCTCATACTTACACTGAATGGGTACATAAAGCTGCCCCCCATACTTACATTGAATGGGGACATAAAGCTGCACCCCCTTACTTACACTGAATGGGTACATAAAGCTGCACCCCCCTTACTTACACTGAATGGGTAGATAAAGAAAGCTGCCCTCATACTTACACTGAATGGGGACATAAAGCTGCCCCCCATACTTACACTGAGACATAAAGCTGCACCCCCCTTTACTTACACTGAATGGGTACATAAAGCTGCCCCCCCCTTACTTACACTGAATTGGTACATAAAGCTGCACCCCCCCTTACTTACACTGAATGGGTAGATAAAGAAAGTTGCGCTCATACTTACACTGAATGGGTACATAAAGCTGCCCTCATACTTACACTGAATGGGTAGATAAAGAAAGCTGCCCTCATACTTACACTGAATGGGGACATACAGCTGCCCCCCATACTTGCACTGAATGGATGCATAAAGCTGCTGTTTTGCCTTATTCTTCTTAGATGTATTAACCTGCCACATCACACACATGGAGACTCCCTTCTCCCACATTTCCATATGCTTTAAAATGGGGAAATCCTTTCCTTATGTTACACCATGAGTCAAATAATTACAGCTACAGGATATAACAGTTACCCCAGAACAGATTGAATTTGTGTGTGTAAGGGAATATTCTTTTTCTATCACCATGAGCACATTTTACCTTCACATTTTGGATGCTACTAATCCAGCAGCAGAAGTGCCTCAGGGAAACAGCAGCAGCACTTGTACAGGGAGGCTGAAAACACAATGGTATGCACCTTTAAATGTTGTCAGAACTGCAAACCGTGTGGTTACCCAGTGATACTCATTATTTCTCTTAAGACATTAAGATATCAATATTGTTAAAAAACATTTATTTGGAAAAATATGGCAACTCAGTAGAAATTATGTCAGTTCTCCAAGCATCTTGTTCCAACTGAGTATGTTTGGGAAAGAGCAGTGTATTATGGACTACATGGATTCTTAACCTAGCAATACCATCTCCCAGTTTTAAAGTGGCGATGAGAATACTTTACATTTACAGTGCGTAAATAGCAATACCATCTCCCAGTCTTAAAGTGGCAATGACACTAAATTACATTCACAGTGCATACATAGCAATATCAACTCCCAGTCTTAAAGTGGCAATGACAGTAAATTACATTCACAGTGCATACATAGCAATATCATCTCCCAGTCTTAAAGTGGCAATGACAGTAAATTACATCCACAGTGCATACATAGCAATATCATCTCCCAGTCTTAAAGTGGCAATGACAGCACATTACATTCACAGTGCATACATAGCTATACCATCTCCCAGCCTTAAAGTGGCAATGACAGTACTTTACATTTACAGTGCGTAAATAGCAATACCATCTCCCAGTCTTAAAGTGGCAATGACAGTAAATTACATTCACAGTGCGTGCGTAGCAATATCATCTCCCAGTCTTAAAGTGTCAATGACAGTAAATTACATTCACAGTGCATACATAGATATACCATCTCCCAGCCTTAAAGTGGCAATGACAGTACTTTACATTTACAGTGTGTAAATAGCAATACCATCTCCCAGTCTTAAAGTGGCAATGACAGTAAATTACATTCACAATGTGTGCGTAGCAATATCATCTCTCAGTTTTAAAGTGGCAATGACAGTAAATTACATTCATAGTGCATACATAGCAATATCATCTCCCAGTCTTAAAGTGGCAATGACAGCACATTACATTTACAGTGCATACATAGCTATACCATCTCCCAGCCTTAAAGTGGCAATGACAGTACTTTACATTTACAGTGTGTAAATAGCAATACCATCTCCCAGTCTTAAAGTGGCAATGACAGTAAATTACATTCACAGTGCGTACGTAGCAATATCATCTCCCAGTCTTAAAGTGGCAATGACAGTACTTTACATTTACAGTGTGTAAATAGCAATACCATCTCCCAGTCTTAAAGTGGCAATGACAGTAAATTACATTCACAGTGCGTACATAGCAATATCATCTCCCAGTCTTAAAGTGGCAATGACAGTACTTTACATTTACAGTGCATACATAGCAATACCATCTCCCAGCTTTAAAGTGGCAATGACATTGCATTTACAGTGCATACAGATATTTCTGCAGCTTTATCTCATGCATCATCAAAAGAGGAAAATCTCATTTCTTTTGATGTTATGAACTATGATGGTGTGTAACCAATGTGCTATACATTCAAGACTCAGAGCTCAGTGAATGCATAAATGTGTTCCACATTTTGTAATGCATGTAGAATTACACAACTGCCATAAATACCCTATCACAACTTTTATAGCAGCTAGACACATGAACCTCTCAACCACTCCTTGTACAAATTCTACTCAAACTGAAACTGGAAGAGGATGAATAGTGAGAAGAAGGAAAGTGCTGAGGCCACCGTAATAAAAATAGTGTCCTAGCGTTAAACATCCAGGTATCCATACTAATAAAAGCAACACTCAGTCTTCTCACCCTGTCACTGTTTCACTGCTCTTCCAAAAAACTGAACATGGTCACTATCAATCTCTCTAGCATTGCTACGAAAATTACAGAACTACATGCCTGGATATCACAGTATGACGCTGATATTCTCACCATCACAGAAATCTGGCCTGAAATTAAAGAATATGAACTACTCCCTCCAGGCTACAGTATTATCAGAGCTGATAGGTCCCCACAAGAAGGCAGGAAGGTAGCCTTAATTTATCCATGTCCATACAATCTCTCTCCCTATTCACACAATATCCCAAAATACTAAAATACTGAAACGCAAGTATCACCGCTAAAGCTTAACGATAAAAAAAGGCTGCATTTTGTTACAGTCTATATTCTATCTGGAAATAATATAACAGCTTTAGAAGAAATAATTTTCTGGACAACTAGTAATATACCTCATGAAAAAAAAATCATACCAGGAGATGTAAATATTGACTGGTAAAACCTTATATCAGACTTTTCCTCACCTAGTATAAACCTTTATGGTTACACACAACTTATCAAAACACACTCTAGTTTTAATACCAACAGTAAAGGTGCAGTTATAGACTGGATACTTGTGTATGACCACAGTAAATTTATAATGTCAAGAAGCAATCCAAACTCATGTAGTGACCACCTCCAGCTTGTACTCATAGAAATGCCACCCACCAACCTAAGACTCACCAAATTAAAACATCCCCAAACCCTTCTAAATTCAGTAAAGACTCCCTTGTTAATACATTTAAAGCTTTTAATTGATCTTTCCTAAAAATTAGTCCACTCAATGAGGCAGTCAATACTTTTAATACCTTAGTAATAAATACTTTAAACAACGACACCCACGTTGAAAAAAGAGTGAAAATTAGCCATGCACTATGCCTTACTACCCAGATAAAAACTGCATTGTCTAACAGACAGAAAGGTTTTAAAGAATGCATAAACTTAAATCCATATAATATGCAAATGTATAGAGAATTGTGCAATTTGAGTAAAAAAACAAGTTAATCTACATGAAAAAAAAAAATACTACAGCCATCTACAATTTCAACCCAAAAATGACCACAAAAATATCTGGGCATCAATCCATAATCTCCTCCATCCGGGCTCAAATAAACAAGGAAGCTAACCCTTCTCATAACTGTTTCCACTAGAAATTGCTACATTATTCAGTATCTACTTCATAATAAGCATTGGGGGTATCCACCTCCCCTCAGTAACACCCAGTTCTACTAACTCAGCAAACAACAGGTTAGGCCAACATCAGCATTCTTCATGTAACATACATACCACCTCTTCCTTTATCCCCCCCCCTCCTGTGACCCCTCCTGAACATGACCTACCCTCTATATCCATTGCTAGCAACTTCCACTCAGGACATATCTGTACATCAATAATAAAAAACAACTATGTAAACTCAAAGCCTTGCTCCACCACAGCTGACAAACTCCTACCTGAATACCTACAGATAACTGAATGAAACTTAAAAACACCACCTTGAAACGAACAAGTATAGGCCCAAGCAGAGCTAGGGAACACAATATATGCTAGAAAGCCAAATAGCTGCAGAACATTTTTATTACACTGTACACTTAGAAAATAATAAAAATAATAGTAGAATTGAGCGCTTTCATATCTGTTAAATCAGAGACTTCTTCAGAATAACACTACAAGCAAATTCTTCACATTTTATACAATCATACTTAAAATCACCCCCCCCCCCAATTTCATGCAACAAGCCAGACAGGCACATCTGTCAATAACATATGTAAATACATCAAATCTTGCATCACACTCTTAATAAAATTGCATTAATGTATAAAAATATAAAATTGTAACTCTCACTTGTATTAAAGTATTTAAATAGTAAAGATACAAACTTTAAAATTTAAATTAAGAGCTTTTCTATACATAATGGGAGTATAAATATGTATATGTATATATAAAACTATATATACACACAATATAGGGTTGTTTTCATACTAACGTAACCCTTATAATTAAATTCATCTATCCAGGGTTTCAATTTCAAAACACAAGATGGGGAGAAGGAGTCATTAAGGCCTGGCCACTGTGTGGTGTTAATTCTACACTGCCCAAAGGCTTCATGCTTCTCTAAGATTAATGACCAAGGCCCGCCTCTTCTGTCTGGTTCAAGAACAGGCCCGCCTCTTCTATCTGGTTCAAGAACAGGCCTGTCTCTTCTATCTAGTTCAAAAACAGGTCCGCCTCTTCTATCTGGTTCAAGAACAGGTTCGCCTCTTCTATCTGGTTCAAGAACAGGTCCGCCTCTTCTATCTGGTTCAAGAACAGGTCCACCTCTTCTATCTGGTTTAAGATCAGGTCCACTTCTTCTGTCTGGTTCAAGAACAGGCCCGCCTCTTCTATCTGGTTCAAGAACAGGTCCACCTCTTCTATCTGGTTTAAGATCAGGTCTGCCTCTTCTATCTGGTTCAAGAACAGGTCCACCTCTTCTATCTGGTTCAAGAACATCAATAACAGTGAATTTAAAAGAATGGTCATTATATTCTATACAGTGTTTTGCTAACACATTGGTATACTTCCTGTTCTTCACATCCCTCAAAGGTTCGTATATATGGTTCTTTAATTTCCTTTCCATCTTTCCAATATAAAAATGGGCATTTAGGACAGAAAGCACAATAAACAACTCTTTCAGTATTGCAAGAACATTTCTTATACAACCTTATAATTATATTATTGACATTAAAACTAGCCCCTTCTTGTATATAGGGGCAATAGTTACAAGCACCACACTTCCTCAAGCTTCCATTATATGGGTCCCTTGAAGTCGTTTCTAATATGCTCTTGAGGCATTTACCCTTTCTATAAACAATAATAGGTTTCTCACTCACATATTCCCTGATGTCCCTATTCTTAACCATGACTATCCAATTTTTAAATAATATATCAACTACACTCTTACTAGAGTTATTAAAAGTTGTTATAAATACATTATTAAAATTGCCCTGCATAACAGATTCCACCCTATTTGAATCACTGAGGATACTACCATTTAAACTGTCTTTATTATTATAACTGTTAGTGTTCTCTATAAATCATTGGTAGCACCGGCATTTATTACATATTGGTTAAGTAGTGGTAAAAAATGCCCCCTTTCATGTTTATTAATTACTTCAATCATAACGTCATTCACTAAATTAAATGGATAACCCCTTCTTATGAACATTTCTTTCAGATTTTCACATTCATATAAAAACCTGTCAAAAAGCATCACCATCTGTGCAGCTCTTATGAACTGCCCTTTAGCCACCACTTTCTTCTGTTAATAAGGGTGGAAGCTTTCATAGTGTAAAAAGCTATTTGAGTAAATGGCTTTCCTAAAAATCTCTCATATAAACACTTTATGTTGCCTATCCTTCATTAACCTGACATCCAGATATATCATTTTATCTAAACCAATGGTGTGGGTGAACTTTAAACATAGAGTTGAATTATTCACATAATCTAAAAATTCGTGGATAAACTCAAAAGGTCCGGTCCAAAAAATAAAAATATCATCTATAAAATGTATATCGCACTTACAATATGAAAAGTAAGGCGAATTCAATAACAATCTCTTTTCCCACTCGAGCATAAAAATATTGGCATACAACCCGCCACGAGCTGGTCCCATTGATACTCCTTCATTGGCATACAACCCGCCACGAGCTGGTCCCATTGACACTCCTTCATTGGCATACAACCCGCCACGAGCTGGTCCCATTGACACTCCTTCATTGGCATACAACCCGCCACAAGCTGGTCCCATTGACACTCCTTCACTGGCATACAACCCGCCACGAGCTGGTCCCATTGACACTCCTTCATTGGCATACAACCCGCCATGAGCTGGTCCCATTGACACTCCTTCATTGGCATACAACCCACCACGAGCTGGTCCCATTGACACTCCTTCATTGGCATACAGCCCGCCACAAGCTGGTCCCATTGACACTCCTTCATTGGCATACAACCTGCCACGAGCTGGTCCCATTGACACTCCTTCATTGGCATACAACCCACCACGAGCTGGTCCCATTGACACTCCTTCATTGGCATACAACCCGCCACGAGCTGGTCCCATTGACACTCCTTCATTGGCATACAACCCGCCACAAGCTGGTCCCATTGACACTCCTTCATTGGCATACAACCCACCACAAGCTGGTCCCATTGACACTCCTTCATTGGCATACAACCCGCCACAAGCTGGTCCCATTGACACTCCTTCATTGGCATACAACCTGCCACAAGCTGGTCCCATTTACACTCCTTCATTGGCATACAACCCACCACAAGCTGGTCCCATTGACACTCCTTCATTGGCATACAACCCACCACAAGCTGGTCCCATTGACACTCCTTCATTGGCATACAACCCACCACAAGCTGGTCCCATTGACACTCCTTCATTGGCATAAAACCCGCCACGAGCTGGTCCCATTGACACTCCTTCATTGGCATACAACCCGCCATGAGCTGGTCCCATTGACACTCCTTCATTGGCATACAACCCACCACAAGCTGATCCCATTGACACTCCTTCAACTTGCAAAAAGTACTCATTGTTTAAGATGAAATATTTATATAATGCTGTCTCAAGCAGTTGTCGAATAAGATGACATTGTTATATAATACTGTCTCAAGCAGTTGTCGAATAAGATGAAATTGTTATATAATACTATCTCAAGCTATTGTCGGATAAGATGACATTGTTATATAATACTGTCTCAAGCAGTCGAATAATATGAAATTGTTATATAATACTATGTCAAGCAGTTGTTGAATAAGATGACATTGTTATATAATACTATCTCAAGCAGTTGTCGAATAAGATGAAATTGTTATATAATACTATCTCAAGCAGTTGTCGAATAAGATGAAATTGTTATATAATACTGTCTCAAGCAGTCGAATAATATGAAATTGTTATATAATACTGTCAAGCAGTTGTTGAATAAGATCACATTGTTATATAATACTATCTCAAGCAGTTGTCGAATAAGATGAAATTGTTATATAATACTATCTCAAGCAGTTGTCAAATAAGATGAAATTGTTATATAATACTGTCTCAAGCAGTCGAATAATATGAAATTGTTATATAATACTATCTCAAGCAGTTGTCGAATAAGATGAAATTGTTATATAATACTATCTCAAGCAGTTGTTCATATACATTAACACTGTTTTGAGGTATTCCCTTTTCAACAAGATAGTCAGAAAACCACTCAATACCAAATTGTGTGGAATTACAGAATAAAGATCTTTTATATCAATAGTAATAAATATACCCCTGTCAGTATATTCCAAAGCACTGATTCTTATAAGGAAATCCCATGAGTCCCTGCATAAATGTGTCTCCCCCGATAACAATTCTTTCAATTTTATATTGAAACATTTAGCAATTGGTTGTGTGATGGACCTTCGACCATCAACTATGGGTCTCATGGGAGGGTCGTTCTGGTTTTTATGAATCTTGGGCAGGCCAAAAATGGTGGGTATTTTAGGATGGAGAACATTCATGTAGTTAATCTCATCAATACATATGCTACCCTCAATAAATAGATCATTCAGTACACCTCTAAATTTTCTGTAAGCATCATTAACTTCATTAAGTGATACCCGTTTGTATGACACACCATTTAAGATCTTTTTCATTTTCACATTATACAAATTTAGGTTTTTACATGAATATGAAAACCTGAAAGAAATGTTCATAAGAAGGGGTTATCCATTTAATTTAGTGAACAATGTCATGATAGAAGTAATTAATAAATGTGAAGGGCTGGCATTTTTTACCACTACTTAACCAATATGTAATAAATGCTGGTGCTACCAATGATTTTGTAGTGAACACTAACAGTTATAATAATAAAGACAATTTAAAAGGTAGTATTCCCAATGATTCAAATAGGGTGGAATCTGTTATACAGGGCAATTTTAATAATAATTTTAATAATTTTAATAATGTATTTATAACATCTTTTAATAATAACAGTGTAGTTGATATATTACTTAAAAATTGGATAGTCATGGTTAACAACAGGGACATCAGGGAATATGTGGGCGAGAAACCGATTATTGTTTATAGAAAAGGTAAATGCCTAAAGAGCATATTAGAAACATATTCATGTATTCATAGGAAACTCCTCCGCTATCTTCTACAAGAGAAGTTCTTAACATTCATTCAACAAGGCTTCCGCCCAACACACAGTATAACTACTGCCCTCCTATCATTCACTGACACCATAAACAACAGGGGCTCAGATACACTTACTTCCTCTTTATTCCTTGACCTGACATAAGCCTTTGATACAGGTTCTCACCCAAACTCATATATAAATAGTCTCGCCATGCACTTTCCCTTCTTCATTACTGTGGTTCAATAGCTATTTAACTGAGCGGCTCCAGTCTGTAAAATGGCAGAGTACTGTCTGTCCACACCACATTTAAGTTACCTGTAACACATTGCATTTAAGTTACCTGGCACTTGCTCACTAAAGCAATTATATAAGTCAGCTCAAAAAAATTAAAAGCACTACACCCTCACAAACTCCCCTTGAGTACCTTGTTCCCCATTGGCCCTTTTTTCAATTATAAAGGAATTCCCAATACTATTCTAGCATGTCCAAAGGTCAGTTGTCAATCTCCTCTCCGGTCCAGCTGGTGAATTTGGGAATCTTGAGGCAATGTTACAACTGCCTCATGTACACAGACAACCCTCTCCTCCTCCCAACAAATTCCAACACATGTGAGAGATGCAACCATATAGCCAAACTGGAGGCTAAGCTCTCTCAACTCAGTACTGGCATAACCAGTCAGGAGGAGAAGGAAACCACACTCACTACAATTCCAGTCTCACATAGACCTACCACGACAACAAACCAAACACATAAACACACAAAAACATACTCGGAGGCTCTAGATAAATATCTGCCTAAGCAGCAGAGACCTCCAAATCAGACACCCAATCAACCGCTACCCCAAAACAAAACACATGCAACACATAGCTCACAAAGCCAGTGTGCCGAACAGTCACAGCCCTTAAGGCTAAACAACACACCTGATACACTTGTAATAGGTGACTCTATTGTCAGGCACACTGACATCCCGCTCACCAGGCTGAACAAGGAGAAGGTCACGGTGAGCTGCCTGTCGGGCGCTAGGATCCGCCACATAACACAAGCACTCAGGTCACTCCAAGGCAAGTACAAATATGACTCAGTCATTGTCCATGCTGGTGTGAATGACCTGAGATGTACCTCCCTGGACTACATGAAAAGAGACATAGAGGAGCTCTCTGAGCATGTAGCCCAGGCCGGTATGACCCTGACCTTGAGTAGCATCTTACCCTCACCAAGAATGATGCCACAATATGAAGACAAGATGATCAATTTCAACAATTGGCTTAAGTGTTGGTGTCATTCAAAGGGGATCCAATGCCTGTCAGCCTGGGATGACATGCTCGACAAGCCACGATGCTTCGCTAGGGACGGCTTGCACCTGTCACCCCTGGGCTTTCGGATATTGGCAAAGGCTCCTGCTACCCCCATAGTGCCTTTTTAGGCAAGGCTCAAAAGACAAACCCACCTCCATAGGTATCACAAGGGATAAGAAACTAAGAGTAATGCTACTCAACGCCAGAAGTCTAAACCTCAAGATGCACGCACTCGAAACTCTCCTTAGCATGGAGAACATCGATATCTGTGCAGTAAAAGAAACCTGGTTCAAGGCTCCCGAGAGCACCCCAGCACTACCAGGTTATACCTCATTCCATGCTTTTTGGCCCCAAAACTTATACCGAACCACAAAAGGAGGGGGAGTATCAATATTCGTCAAAGATACCCACACCTCCAGGTTAGTAGCACAGCACGAAGCATCAGAGACTATCCATGTGCAACTAACTGTGGGTAAAACTGCCTTCCAGTTTATAGCCTGCTACAGACCACCCTCCCAAACACAGGAACCCCACTCAGCCTTCCTGAGATTACTGGAAAATATGAAGGTCTCTCCAAACACCATTATATTGGGCGACTTCAACTACCCAAACATAGACTGGGGGCATTACTCTAGCTCCAACACCCTAGCCCAAAGGTTCCTAGAATTTATAAACTCAAATGCTATGGAACAACTTGTTACCACTCCCACAAGAGGGGAAAACATACTGGACCTGATCATCACCAACATGGGGACACTATGCTCCAGACCAGAAGTGTATCCCTCACTGGTAAGATCAGACCATAAACTAATCTCACTGGATATTCACATCCCGACCCCACCCCCTGCCCAGAAAACCACAGTGAAAAACTTCTCTAAAGCAAATTTCACATGCCTCAAAACCAAGGCGAAATCCTTCAAAGCCCCCGGGCCTGTGGAAAATACGGCCCAGACCGCAGAATCCTTTATAAACACATTCTATGAACACCTTCAAGAATGCATGGATCATGCAATCCCAAATAAAACCAAGACCCAATCCTCTAAAGGCAGACGTCCTGTCTGGTGGACCCCAGCCATAAACAAACTATACAATAGAAGGAGGAAGCTACTACATGATAGAGCAAAATTCCAAAAAGGGAAGGCATCTCTGATCAGTATTAGCAAAAAACTACAGGCACTCATAAAATCATCTGAGGCCAGCTTCGAGAGAAAAATTGCACAGGACACTAAGGATAATCACAAGGCTTTCTTTAGTTATGTTAGGAACCTGGGTGGGAATTCCCAGATATGCTCAGAGTTAGTCCAAAATGACAAAAAATACACCGAGCCCACAGACATTGCCAACATCCTAGCTGACAGGTTCAGTGCAAACTTCTCCCCCCCTCCCCACCAAAAGGGCAAATATCTATCCCAACAGAGTGCTGCCCCCATGACATCTCAGATGCTCAGGTAAGAGCCGCTCTCTCCAAAGCAAAAAACACAGCATCAATGGGACCAGATGGTGTCCCAGGCTGCATCATACATGAACTCCAAGAAGAGCTAAACCCAAACATAAAACTATTGTTCAATCTTAGCCTTACTACAGGATATGTACCCAAAGAGTGGCGTACAGCAACAGTGGTCCCTCTCCACAAAGGTGGTGCCTCAACGGATCCTGGAAACTATCGCCCCATAAGCCTGACTAGCTTGGTCTGCAAAGCTATGGAAAGGATCATCATGGACCTCATAAATAAAGATATTGGGGACCTACAGACACTGGATCCTACCCAGTTTGGCTTTGTTAAGGGCAGATCCTGCCTCTTAAACCTGGTCGATTTCTTTGAAACAGTCACCAAGGCCATTGACGAGGGTAAGGTGGTCCACACAGCCTACCTGGACCTCGCAAAAGCCTTCGATACAATACCCCACTCGGGCATTATAGATAAGCTCACCAGCTTAAATATAAACCCATATGTCACTAGATGGGTTGCAAACTGGCTCAAGGACAGAACCCACATGGTTAGAATTGCTGGAGCCATGTCAGACTCCAAACCAGTTACAAGTGGCATCCCACAAGGCTCAGTCCTGGGACCTCTCTTGTTCGGTATATATTTCTCGGTGGTACAGGCCAACACGAAAGGACTGTGGCTGACCAAGTTCGCAGATGACTGCAAACTGGGCACCATAATCAACTCTCCAGCCGACACAAGCATCCTCCAAAAGGGCCTCATAGAAACAGACAACTGGTGCCAGAGCCATGGCCTCAAGCTAAACGCCAAAAGTGTATAGTCATCCCTTTGGCAAAAACAAAGTGCCCACAAATTACCACATAGGTGGTAATCCATTAAGTACAGAAGAAGTCATTAGGGACCTGGGGACCCAAGTTGATAGCAATCTCTCATTTGATAACCACGTGGCCAAAGTGGTTAGAAAAACATTTTATATAGCCCACCTAATCATGAAGGGATTCACATCTAGATCAGGGGGTCATCGTGCCTCTTTACTCATCCCTCATCAAGCCCATAATTGAGTACAATGCCCCTTTTGGGATGTACCTTACCAGACACCAGCAGCAACTGGAAAGACCCCAAAAGTACCTCACCAAGAGGATCAAAGGGCTCAAACAGATGCCATATGCTGCCCGGTTAAAGAAACTCCAGCTCTACTCAGTGGCATACCGCCTGCTCAGAGGCGATCTGTGCCTGACGTATAAAGCCATGTCCAACCCGGAATTAATGGATATGCTGCACCTCAGAAAATCCAAATCCCATCGAGCTATGCACTCGAGAGACTTGAACCTCAGCACTGAAATAAATAGGACATGCTGGAGGGACAGATTCATAACCCAGAGGCTCCCTTCACTCTGGAATAAAATCCCAGTCCAGGTTAGGCAGAGTCCCTCATTGACTCTCTTCAAGAGGAATCTTGATGAGTGGATGGGAGATCGTAGGTTTACCCCGGCTATCACATCTGTGTCACTGTTAGACAGAGGCACAGTATACTAACCTCAAAAAAAGGCATAGCAAAATTAATTTAAAATGGGTGGCGAAAGCCAAACACACTCTGGCTAGGCTTATAAATGCCCTAGGGCAGATAGTCTAGTATGAACCTATGAACCTATGAACCTATGTAGATCACCATTGGTGCACATCAAGTTCCTATTCTTGGTGCCTCCTCTTTGATATCAGTATCATTGACCTCTAGACCTCCATAGGTCCAGCCTCTCTTTTACAATACGCTGATGATGCTACTCATATGTCTATCTAATAACGTGCCTCATCTCCTCCATATCATGTAAAAAGCTTTTTCCTGTGTTGAGAAAGTTGCCATAATTCTAAAAAACAAAGTTACTGATCAAGAATGCCTGATAAATTAAACTTCAAAATATTTTCACTGAACAAAACAGAAATTGAAGTAGCCTGCCATATAAAACTTCTTGAAGTGATTATAGAGCCATCCACCTGCATGTCCAAAATAACTTAAAAAAGGCAAACCAAAAGCTAGAAATACTCTGCAGGCTTAAACCTTCCTTTGTAACATCACCAAAACCACTCTTGCCACTACCTACTTTCTCCCATCTCCCTTATATGGTGCACTCATCCAAACCAACCTTCAGGCTACAGTTAAAAATAAGCTGAAGGCATGCTGTAATAATGTTGAAAAATTTGCCACCAACAAACAATAGCGCACCTACCATGTTATTGGCCTTAAAGCTTTGAATTGGTTCAAACTGCTGGCTCACTACTTAAATTACACAGTCCATCTCCACTCACATTATTCACAAAGCCAGTAACTGCCCTGCTTTTACCCTTTTTCTCCATTCCTGTCACCCTAGTGGACTACTTTGATCTAATGAATAACATCTTCTCAGCATCTATAAACCCCACAAATCCTAGGGCCAAACTCCTTACTCATACTCTGTCACTAAAAAATGGAATTCCATTTCTCTGCAAATGAGATTTACCTCTAACCTCTTCAACCTCAAACTACTTGTAAAAAAACACCTAAATAATGGTTCTGCTCCTGTACTTCTCCAGGCTGAACTAGTCCTCCCGCCTTCCACCACCAGCATACTTTGACTATGTTCAGAGAGAAAGAATTAATAAATTTTATTTTTAGACAAAGGTCAAATATACCTTTGCCTAGGCTATATTATATATTCATCTCTCTGTTGCAAAGAGTGTACTGAGTGAGTTTAATGCGTCTCTAGGAACTGCAACTTGTGAACAATTCATCTATTGACAATGTTCTTTTTCAGCTTGTTGCAGCTGCCAAACTATTTGCACTCTGTACGAAATGAGGTTGAATTTTATTTAGTTCATGTTGTTCTTCTGTTTTAGGTTTTGCAATAACTTCATTTAACTGTAACTATATTATATTAATGTGGAGCTTTTCTCCCGAGGCCTCCATTATAAATGGGATATTATCCCAGTCAGACTTCCTGGTAAACAAATGTTAAATAAATAAAGTAGAACTTTACTAGTCAAGACAGAATTAACAGGATCAGAAACTGGAGCAGTTGCATTCCATCTAACTGACTGCACAGCATGTTTTCTGTAACTGTACATAGTTAAACCTGACCTTCCACCCTTGTGCCGATTACTCAATCATGATAGAGCTTTCATCAGTATACATACAGATTTGTTTGACATCATTTGGGTTATTCTTAGTTTAGATTAGTTGGAATGGTTATCTGAAACACTACATGGGGGGTTGACACTCATGACGAACCAGATGTATATGCCTTCTATTGTAGCTTGCTATGGCACAATCCCTTGCTTGCACCATGTAGGAATCTGCTTCAGTGGTTTTCTGCACTATAACACCTATTGTACTTCACCCCCCCCCCCCAACTCAAAGTGATCTGCTTGGTCTGGTAGTAGGATAGATATGCGGTATGATGTGGATCATACAACCTTTTTAATGAAGCTTTCATTTTTTGGTCATTTTTCTTGGCGGCATTCTACAGAATTACTTTATGCTGATTCATACATTTCTTCCAAACATTAGTGATGAAGGAGTCACTCTGGTGCCATTACGTGGAGTAGCATTAGCAGTGAAGGACTCAGTCTAATGGCATTGTGTGAAGTAGCATTAGCAGTGAAGGTCTCACTCTGGTGGTACCACATGGAGTACCACTAAGGGTGAAGAACTCACTTTGGTGGCACCGTGTGGAGTAGCATTAGGGCTGAAGGACCCACTCTAGTGACACTGTGTGGAACAGCATTTGGGGTGAAGGACTCACTCTGGTGGCACTGTGTGGAGTGTCATTAGCTGTAATGGACTCACCCTGGTGGCACTGTGTGGAGTGTCATTAACTGTAACGGACTCACCCTGGTGGTACTATGTGGAATAGCATTAGCTTTGAAGGACTCGCTATGCTGGCACTATGTGGAGTAGCATTAGATGTGAAGGACTCACTCTGGTGGCACTGCGTGGAGTAGCATTAGCTGTGAAAGACTGAATCTGATGACACTATGTGGAGTAGCATTAACAGTGAAGAACTCACTCTGGTGGCACTATGTGGAGTAGTATTAGCAGTGATGGACTTACTCTAGTGGTACTATGTGGAGTAACATTAGCTGTGAAGGACTCACTCTAATGACACTATGTGGAGTAGCATTAGCAGTAAAGGACTCATTCTGGTGGCACTGTGTGGAGTAGCATTAGGGGTGAAGGACTAACTCTGGTGGTACTATGTGGAGTAGCATTAGATGTGAAGGACTCACTCTGATGGCACTATGTGGAGTAGTATTAGCAGTGGACTCACTCTAGTGGTACTATGTGGAGTAACATTAGCTGCGAAGGACTCACTCTAATGACACTATGTGGAGTAGCATTAGCAGTGAAGTGCTCACTCTGGTGGCACTTTGTGGAATAGTATTAGATGTGAAGCACTCACTCTGGTGGCACTATGTGGAGTAGCATTAGCTGTGAAGTACTCACTCTGGTGGCACTGTCTAGAGTAGCATTAGGGGTGAAGGACTCACTCTGGTGGCACTGTGTGGAGTAGCATTAGTGGTGAAGGACTCACTCTGGTGGCACTGTTTGGAGTAGCATTAGTGGTGAAGGAATCACTCTGGTGGCACTGTCTGGAGTAGCATTAGTTGTGAAAGACTCACTCTGATGACACTATGTGGAGTAGTATTAGCAATGAAGGACTCACTCTAGTGGCACTATGTGGAGTAACATTAGCTGTGAAGGACTCACTTTGATTACACTATGTGGAGTAGCAATAGGAGTGAAGGACTCACTCTGGTGGCACTTTGTGGAGTAGCATTAGCTGTCAAGGACTCACTCTGGTGGCAGTATATGAAATATCATTAGCAGCGAAGGACTCACTCTAGTGGCAATATGTGGAATAACATTAGCTGTGAAGGACTCACTCTGGTGTCACTATATTGTGTAGCTTTAACTGTGAAGGACTCACTCTGGTAGCACTATGTGTAGTTACATTAGGAGTGAAGGACTCTGGTGGCTCTGTGTGGAGTAGCATTAGCTGCAGATGACTCCCTCTGGTGGTACTATATGCAGTAGCATTAGTGGTGAAGGACTCACTATGGTGGCACTGTGTGCAGTAGCATTAGGGGTGAAGGACTCACTCTAGTGGCACTATGTGGAGTAACATTAGCTGTGAATGACCCACTCTGGTGACATTATATTGTGTAGCTTTATCTGTGAAGGACTCACTCTGGTAGTACTATGTGTAGTTACATTAGGAGTGAAGGACTCACTCTGGTGGGTCTGTGTGGAGTAGCATTAGCTGCAAAGGACTCTCTCTGGTGGTACTATGTGCAGTAGCATTAGTGGTGAAGGACTTACTCTGGTGGCACTGTGTGGAGTAGCATTAGGGGTGAAGGACTTATTCTGGTGATATTATGTGGAGTAGCATTAGTGGTGAAGGGCTCACTCTGGTGGAACTGTGTGGAGTAACATTAGGGGTGAAGGGCTTACTCCATTTCATGTCTTCCTCATCACACTCATCCTCACTCACAGCATCATACTCATCCTCACTCACAGCATCAATAGCTTCCCATCTATTAGGCCCCACAAGTACGAACCTGTCCGGGTTTAGGTACCCAACTGTGTATGTCCTCATCGCTTTTCACTGGCTACAGGTTTTACCTGCAGATTTGTACCACTCAACTCATGGTACAAGATTAGCACAGCACCATTGCAGACCAGGCACTGTTTCTTTACATACAATTGCAGGGCACTTAATAACTGGATACTTTGTAACCAAGATTAGCATAGCACCATGGCAGGCCAGGCAGTGTTTCCTTACATGCAACTGCAGAGCCCTTAATAATGGGATATCAGTCTCTGTCTCTTTACTCAGTCTCCAAAAGAGAGACCTAAAAAGAATGAGTAAGACAGAGAGATATATGCCCCTGGAAACTCTAGGGATAAATTATTTGTGTCATCTAAGATACTGCCCCTGGACAAACTTTGTTATCCTGATTCTAGTTCTTCCCCATGCTACTCCTGTTATATAATGGTGGTAATAAATTATTACTACCACCTGTTACTGCCTACCCCTTGGATTAGGGATTACAGATTAGTGCCACAACAGCCTTGATGAATTAGATTAGTGATATTTCACATTAAAGTGCCTTGGAAGTTGGACATTGGACTAATGCCAGTGCACCTTAAACCCTCTCAGTGACCCATGCAAAGGATTAAGATTTACATGCACTACCACTTCCTGTTGTTGAAGCATTCCTTGTAATGGGACTGCTGCCCCAAGAGAGAGGGGGAGAAGAATTACTATTACCTTGCATTTCTTACTTTGGAACAAGTAGGTATAAGGGATTAATTCTACCTCATATTACTACCCGTGGGAGATGCAGACAGAATGGAATAATATTAGCTCACATTACTGCCCCTGGAATTGTACTAGGCCCATTAATGGAGGGAAATGATTGTTGTACATGTGTCTAATTTTGTATGATTGATTGTCAAAGAATTAGTTTTGTATAAGCGCATGTCAAAAGATCATTTCTGTGTAAATTGCATGCCACTGAATACTGTTATTTAGTATATGATCTATTTCTCAAAGCGGGAGGACGTAGAACAGAGTGTGTGTATGTACCTTTTAGAAGCATTTCCAGATGTAAGCAACTGCATATAAATAGTGAGCACGTGCAGGCAGCAGCGCCATTTTGAGAGAACAGCCAGAGTGTTAACATGTATGAGTGCAGTAGTCAATCTGTATATAAGTTTATTTAAGGTTAAGTTACACAGCCTCATTCCTGATGTGTTTGTGTGTAACAAAGCTGCTTAAACTGAACCCACAAATGTTCGTCTGTTTTATCCTGACCAGACGAGCGACACATCGCTAAGAAGTGAAGACTGAAAGGGACCAGCAGCTTCATCACAGAAGAGAACAGGGGATGAGATGCAGTCACACATACACAGTAGCACTTATTTGTATCAAGATGAAGATCTGTAAAATGTCATCGTAAGACTCTGATGCATTATCTGTGGAATGCAGCTGGCTTTTGATATCCATCTAGTATAACTCCTAGAACGTTCTCCAAGATTATTTTATCCACTTTCATTGCTTGTTTTTTCCTTTCACTCATCCTGCTAGGAGAACGGTTAGATAAACAGGACCATTCATACCTACAGTGGTACTTTGAATTAATACTGCTGATAAACCTAGCCCAAAGGTTCCTGGAGTTCATAAACTCAAATGCTATGGAACAACTAGTCACCATTCCCACAAGAGGAGAAAATATACTAGACCTGATCATCACAAACATGGGGACAAAATGCTCCACACCGGAAGTATATCCCTCATTGGTGAGATCAGACCATAAATTAATCTCACTGGAGATCCACATCCCACCCCCAACCCCAGCAAAAAAGACCACAGTGAAGAACTTCTCAAAAGCAAACTTCACACTTCTTAAGACTGGAGTGGTATCCTTCAAGGCCCCCGAGCCAGTGGAAACCACAACCCATGCTGCTGAAACCCTTACAAATGCCTTCTATGAGCACCTCCAGGAATGTATGGATCAAGCAATCCCTAATAAAATCAAGACCCTTTCCACCAAAGGCAGGCATCTGGTCTGGTGGACCCCAGCCATAAACAAACTCCACAACAAGAGGAGAAAGCTACTACATGACAGAGCAAAATCCCTAAAAGGGAAGGCATCTCTGATCAATACTAGCAAAAAACTACGATCACTCATAAAATCATCCAAGGCCAACTTTGAGAGAAAAATCGCTAAAGACACAAAAGACAATCATAAGGCCTTCTTTAGCTATGTTAGAAACCTGGGTGGAAACTCCCAGATATGCTCAGAATTAGTCCAAAATGATACAAAAATCACTGAACCCACAGACATTGCCAACATACTGGCAGACAGGTTCAGTGCAAATTTCTCCCCTCCCTCCCCCCCAAAAGGAGAAATATCTATCCCACCAGAGTCTAGCCTCCTAAACATCTCAGATGCCCAGGTGAGAGCTGCTCTCTCTAAAGCAAAAAACACAGCATCGATGGGACTGGACGGTGTCCCCAGCTGTGTGCTACACAAACTCAATGAGGAACTAAACCCACACATAAGGCTGCTGTTTAATCTTAGCCTTACTACAGGATATGTACCCAAAGAATGGCGTACGGCAACTGTGGTCCCACTCCACAAAGGCGGTGCTTCTACAGACCCTGGAAATTACCGCCCCATAAGCTTGACGAGCCTCGTCTGCAAAGCTATGGAGAAGATCATAATGGAACTCATAAATAAAGACATTGGGGACCTACAGACACTGGATCCTACCCAATTTGGCTTTGTCAAGGGCAGATCCTGCCTCTTCAACTTGGTCGACTTTTTCAAAACAGTCACTAAGGCCATTGATGAGGGTAAGGCAGTTCACACAGCCTACCTTGACCTAGCAAAAGCGTTCGACACAGTACCCCACTTGGGCATCATAGAAAAGCTCACCAGCTTGGATGTAAACCCATATGTCACAAGATGGGTTGCAAACTGGCTCAGGGACAGAACCCACAGAGTTAGAGTTGCTGGTGCCATGTCAGACTCTAAGCCAGTCACGAGCGGTGTCCCACAGGGCTCAGTCCTGGGCCCCCTCTTGTTCGGCATTTATTTTTCTGAAGTGCAGGCAAACATAGGGGGATTGTGGCTGACAAAATTTGCAGATGACTGCAAACTGGGCACCATAATTGACACTCCATCAGACACAGACATCCTCCAGAGAGGTCTCATAAAAATGGATAACTGGTGCCAGAGCCATGGCCTTAAGCTAAATGCCAAAAAATGTATAGTCATACCCTTTGGGAAAAACAAGGTAACCCCTAATTACCACATAGGTGGTAATCCATTAAACACAGAAGAAGTTATCAGGGACCTGGGGACCCAAGTTGACAGAAACCTCTCTTTTGACACTCACATTGCCAAAGTGGTTAGGAAGACCTTCTACATTGCCCACCTGATCATGAAGGGATTCACATCCAGATCAGGAGAGGTCATTGTACCCCTGTACTCTTCACTTATCAGACCAATGATTGAGTACAACGCCCCATTCGAATGTACCTTACCCGACACCTGCAGCAGTTGGAAAGACCCCAAAAGTTCCTCACCAAAAGGATAAAGGGGCTCAAACATATGTCATACGCTGCCCGACTGAAGAAACTCCAGCTCTATTCAGTCACATACCATCTGCTCAGAGGTGATCTGTGCCTGACATACAAGGCCATGTCCAACCCGGAATTAATGGACATGCTCCACCTCAAAAAATCCAAATCCACCAGAGCCACGAGAGCAAGAGACTTAAACCTCAACACAGATATAAATAGGACGTGCTGGAGGGACAGATTCATCACCCAGAGACTCCCTACACTATGGAACAGAATCCCAGTCCATGTGAGGCAGAGCCCCTCACTGACTCTGTTCAAGAGAAATCTTGACGAGTGTATGGGAGATCGTAGGTTTACCCCGGGAATCATCTCTGTCACTGCTGGACAGAGGCACAGCAAACTAATGGGTATAGTATTCTCATCCTAAGGGGTGGTGAAAGCCACACACACTCTGGCTAGGCTTATAAATGCCCTAGAGCAGATAGCCTAGTATGAACCTATGAACCTATGAACCTATTAGCAAGAATTTACTACTGACTTGTATTACTACCACTGGGAAATGTAGCAGTATGTTTTTTATGTTAGCTAACACTAGTGTCCCTGGAAACTTGATAAATTATTTGTGTCATCTAAGATACTTCCCCTGGGGAAACTTTGTTATCCCAATTACAGTTCTACCCTGTCTTACTCCTGTTATATAATGATGGTAAAAGATTATTACTACCACCTGTTACTGCCCCTTGGATTAGGGATTACAGATTAGTACCACAACAGTGCAGATTTGATGAATTAGATTAGTGATATTTTACATTAAAGTGCCTTGGAAGTTGGAAATTTGACTAATGTCACTGCACCTTAAACCCTCTCAGTGACCCATGTAAAGGATTAAGAGTTTATAGGTTAGCACTAGGCTATCTGCCTTTGTGGGCCACTTTAAACCAAGCCAATTAACCCATGTGAGAATCAAATTCTGCACCCTGTGTCTGTAAGGCAAATACCTTGAGCATTATGCCCATCTCCCAATGCATACACTACCACTTCATGGTGTTGAAGCATTACTTGTAATGGGACTGTTGCCCCAGGAGACACAGGTAGAAGAATTACTATTACCTTGCATTTCTTACTTTGGAAAAAGTAGATATAAGAGATTAATTCTACCTCATATTACTGCCCGTGGGAGATGCAGACAGAATGGAATAATATTAACTCACATTACTGCCCCTGGGGAACTCATATATAATGGAGTGGTGGTATACCACATTACTGCCCCTGGGGAACTCAGGTATAATGGAGTGGTGGTATACCACAATACTGCCCCTGGGGAACTCAGATATAACGGAGTTAAGTTCCTCACCAAAAGGATAAAGGGGCTCAAAAATATGCCATATGCTGCCCGACTGAAGAAACTCCAGCTCTATTCAGTCGCATACCGTCTGCTCAGAGGTGACCTGTGCCTGACATACAAGGTCATGTCCAACCCGGAATTAATGGACATGCTCCACCTCAAAAAATCCAAATCTACCAAAACCACTAGAGCAAGAGACTTAAATCTCAACACGGATATAAATAGGATGTGCTGGAGGGACAGATTCATCACCCAGAGACTCCCTATGCTGTGGAACAGAATCCCGGTCCATGTGAGACAGAGCATCTCGCTGGCTCTGTTCAAGAGGAATCTTGACCATTGGATGGGAGATCGTAGGTTTACCCCGGGGATCATCTCTGTATCACTGCTGGACAGAGGCACGGCAAACTAATGGGTATAGTATTCTTCAACCTAAGGGGTGGTGAAAGCCACACAACTCTGGCTAGGCTTATAAATGCCCTAGGGCAGATAGCCTAGTATGAACCTATGAACCTATGAACCTAAGGTGGTATACCACATTACTGCCCATGGGAAACTCAGGTATAACAGAGTGGTGGTATACCACATTACTGCCCCTGGGGAACTCAGGTATAATGGAGTGGTGGTATACCACATTACTGCCCCTGGGGAACTCAGGTATAACAGAGTGGTGGTATAACACATGACTGCCCCTGGGGAACTCAGGTATAATGGAGTGGTGGTATACCACATTACTACCTCTGGGGAACTCAGCTATAATGGAGTGGTGGTATACCACATTACTGCCCCTGGGGAACTCGGGTATAACGGAGTGGTGGTATACCACATTACTGCCCCTGGGGAACTCGGGTATAACAGAGTAGTGGTATACCACATTACTGCCCCTGGGGAACTCAGGTATAACGGAGTGGTGGTATACCACATTACTGCCCCTGGGGAACTCAGGTATAATGGAGTGGTGGCATACCACATTACTGCACCTGGGGAACTCAGGTATAATGGAGTGATGGTATACCACATTACTGCCCCTAGGGAACTTAGGTATAATGGAGTGGTGGTATACCACATTACTGCCCCTGGGGAACTCAGGTATAACGGAGTGGTGGTATACCACATTACTGCCCCTGGGGAACTCAGGTATAACAGAGTGGTGGTATACCACATTACTGCCCCTGGGGAACTCAGGTATAATGGAGTGGTGGTATACCACATTACTACCCCTGGGGAACTCAGGTATAATGGAGTGGTGGTATACCACATTACTGCCCCTGGGGAACTCAGGTATAATGGAGTGGTGGTATACCACATTACTGCCCCTGGGGAACTCAGGTATAATGGAGTGGTGGTATACCACATTACTGCCCCTGGGGAAACTCAGATATAATGGAGTGGTGGTATACCACATTACTACCGCTGGGGAACTCAGGTATAACTGAGTGGTGGTATACCACATTACTACCCCTGGGGAACTCAGGTATAATGGGTGGTGGTATACCACATTACTGCCCCTGGAAGCCTACATGTAAGAGGTTACTATCAGCTTGCATCATAGATGTAAGTCTTGTTCCTAAAATCCCTACAAAGAATCAGAGAACCAACACAGACCAGCCATAATGACCACGTATGAGTCCTGGCTGAGTCCCTAAATCAAGCTGTTTTCCTCTCCTGTCTGCAGTTCGAAGGCTCATGTATTTACCTTCCTAAAAGGCTTTTATGACTTTCAGAATGATTGCAGTTCATCTGCATTTTTGTTGTCCTCTGATCCATTCATAAGTATTATGATGTTTTGCTGGTACTCCTGGTGACCTTTGCCACTGGGAAGTCTGTACTTACAATGGTCACTTCTATTTCTTGTGTTTTTTCTCCTCCCAGCTTTGAATGCTATCTTATCTCCCCCCTAATGGTTATTCTAAACTACAAAAACTGAGACCACTCTGTACAGCTTCTACTGCTCTTTTATGCAACTGAATTCCAGTATTTTAATCATGGGGGGCTTATAGCTGTTTATTTTATGTTTCTATTGACCTCAGCTTTCTGCTCAAACACTCACAAAAATTAATACAGTAAATAGCAGCTATTGTTCTCCCATACCATATTTTTATTATCCAGAATGGACCCTAATGGTTCTCCTGCTTGCACCTAAGAAATGTTATTATTGCTGATTGATTCTGTCTACACGGTGTATCTAACTAAAATCTCACTGCTGTCCTTGTCTATACAAGTGCAATATAAGGTGATTATAACAAAATGTATATGTGTATATAAAACAGTGTTGATATTATATTATATATATTATAAATGATAGCATTTCATTGCTGGAACCTGTGTTCCGAGAGTCTACTTTCCAATTTATCTGCAAATATACAGAGCTGAGTATATATTTTTTGGTTTTAGAGTTTGTACTGTTAATTGTTGCTTAGATCTCTGTTGAAACTATTTTCCCCACCTCCCCCTATTTTCTGCCGTGTCTTCAATTGGTATAACTGGTTTTCACAGCTTGTGTGTTATCTAACTCAAGGATCACTTGCATAAAATTAGACCTGTTAGTAACAGCCTGCATTTCATTGCTGGGAGATACTTCTTTCCAATCTATCTGCAAATATACAGAGCTGAGTAAAATTTTTTGGTTTTAGAGTTTGTACTGTTAATTGTTGCTTAGATCTCTGTTGAAACTGTTTTGTCCCACTCACCCTCCTTATTTCTGGCTTGTAGTTTAAATTTGGTGGCTTTTGCAGTTGCCCGCCCCACTGTAGATTTGATCTGGGACACTCCCCCAGTCCCATCTCTTCACCACATTCTACCTAATAAAACTCTTTCTGCACTTGCTTTTAGTCCTTTTTAATTTAATTGCATTTTTAAACTGTGTTTTGTCTAATATTGCTACATACTGTGCTAGCTTGCACTGCATGTGAATTGCTTTTACTACTGTTTTAGTTACAGTTTTTTTTTTTTACAGAAAAGTAAGTCTGTTTCCTACCTTTCCTGTAACTAGTGTTCCAGATACAGATTTGCTGTATCCAGGACTGTATGTAAGCTTCTGAGCCCCCAAGCCTTTCTGTGTTGGAGAGAAGCCTTCTAGCTTATCAGTGGGAGTGGTAAGCACTAGTTAACCTATCTACCACATGAGGAGTGGTTCTGGCCCAGAAATTGTAGTTATTGGCCGTTTGGGCAATATCTTCCATCTCTCTCAACTTTCTGATTTGAAAGCCTGCATTTGCACTTGTTTCTGTCCTGTAACCCATCTAGTGTAGATACAGATTCTTAGTTTTAGCACTTAAATGTGCTTATTCGTGCTCAGCACTTGTTCAGAACTTGTAAGCACTAAATAAGCTACTAATTACTATAGCACTCAACCTTCTTCATTACCTAGAGGAAAACAGTTTTTGTACTTTTCTCACTTGCTTAGAGAAAAACAGCTGTTGTACTCACTTTCCTCACTTATCTAAAGGAAAATAGTTTTTTATTCAGGCATGTCCAAGGGTCAGCTCCCAGTGTTCTCTCCTGTCTATCTGATGAATCTGGGCATCTTGGGGCAATGTAGAAATTGCCTCATGTACACAGACAACCCTCTCCTCCTACCACCCAACACTACAACCTGTGAGAGATGCACTTAGCTAGCCAAACCGGAGGTAAAGCTCTCTCCAACCAAGACTGAACTTGACAGTCATGAGGAGAAGGTAAACATTTGCACCACACCACACTCATCGCATAGTCTCACTAAATCTACACCATCAAAATCCACACATAGTAACACAAAAACATTTGCAGAGGCTCTCATTAATAATCTGTCTAAGCAACAGAGACCTTCAAAGCAGAAACACAAGCAGCCTCCATCCCCCAACACAACCCAAATGACACATAGCCCACAGACTAGGTGTGCCACTCAACCACAGCTAATAAGGCAAAACAACTTACCCAACACACTAGTCATAGGTGACTCTATAGTCAGGCACACTGATGTCCCACTCACCAGGCTAAACAAGGAGAAGGTTACTGTCAGCTGCCTGTCGGGTGCCAGGATCCGCCACATAACCCACACACTCAGGTCACTCCACAACAAGTACAAATATGACTCTGTCATTGTCCATGTTGGTGTGAATGACCTCAGACATACCTCCCTGGACTATATGAAAAGAGACATGGAAGAGCTCTCCAATTTGTAGCCCAGGCAGGCATGACCCTAGCCCTGAGTAGCATTTTGCCATCACCCAGAATGATACTGCAGTACAAGGACAAAATGATTGGCTTCAACAATTGGCTAAGCTTCTGGTGTCACTCTAAGGGAATCCAGTATCTGTCTGCTTTGGATGACATGGTCGACAGACCACGATGCTTTGCCACAGATGGCCTGCACCTGTTGCCTCTGGGATTCCGGATACTGGCTAAGGCTATTGCTGCCCCTATAGTGCCTTTTTTTAGGCAAGGTTCAAATGAGAAATTTACCACTGTAACAGGAACAGGCAAGCAAAAACTGAGGATAATGTTACTCAATGCTAGAAGTCTAAATCTCAAAATGCACTCACTTGAGACATTCCTTAAAATGGAGAACATTGATATCTGTGCAGTGACTGAGACCTAGTTCAAGGCTACATGAGAGCACCCCTGCACTACCAGGCTATAACTCATACCACACTTTTCGGCCATGTAACCTGGACCGCAACACCAAAGGCGGAAGTGTGTCCATATTCATTAAGGATATCCACACCTCCAGGCTAGTTGCTCAGCATAATGCATCTGAAGTTATCCAAGTGCAACTAACTCTGGGCAAAACTGCAATCCAAATTGTAGCTTGCTACAGATCCCCCACCATGTCCCAGGATTCCCACTCCTCTTTTCTTGATGTGCTGGAAAATATTAGGGTTCAACCAAACACCCTAATAATGGGTGACTTCAACTACCCCACCATTAACTGGGAAAAATACTCATGTACCAACTCCTTAGCTCAACGCTTTCTGGAATTTATAAACTCCAGTGCCCTGGATCAACTTATCCACACCCCCACTGGGGCAACAATATCCTAGACCTAGTCATTACCAACATGAGTGACCGGTGTTCCACACCTGAAGTCAACTCCTCGTTAGTCCGATCTGACCATAAGCTAATCACCCTTGATATCCACATCCCGCCCCCACCTCCCATTAAGGAAACCATGGTAAAAAATTTCTCCAAAGCCAACTTCTTGTTTCTTAAGACAGAAGTGGCAAACTTCATGACACCCATGCAGATGGACAATACAGTTACAACTGCTGAATCCTACAGAAATGAACTCTATAAGCACTTACATGAGTGCATGGATCATGCTATCCCAAACATAACCAAGATTCTATCCTTCAAATAAAGGAAGCCAATCTGGTGGTCCCCTGCCATAAACAAACTGTACAACAGAAGGAAGAAACTGTTGCAAATGAGAGTAAAATCCCATGAGTGGAGGAGCTCCCTGGTCAGCCTCAGTAAGAAGCTGAGATCCCTTATAAGATCCTCCAAAGCTAGCTAAAAAAGAAAATTGCCACTAATTCTAAGGAGAACCACAAAGCATTCTATAGCTATGTCAAGAATATTGATGGCAACACCCAGATCTGCTCTGAGTTACAGCACAACAGCACAAAAATTACAGAACCAACTGATATTGCCAACGTCCTGGCAGATAGGTTCAGTGCTAACTTTACCGCCCCCCACCCCCTAAAGGGCCCATATCTATTCAGGAAGAATCCACAAATATGTTAAGCGCTTTCATCTGACTAGCAGACTTCCTCAGAACCCTGTTCTGAGGAAGTCTGCTAGACAGATGAAAGCACTTAACTTATTTGTGGATTTTCGGGGTTTTTGGCATTAAACAGTTTTTTCACCGTCCGAGCCGAATTGTATGTGTAATAAATCCAGTATCAGTGCGTTTCATATTTACGTTGTTGTTATCGGTGTGGAGTAGTATTCAGGAAGAATGCAGAGTCCCTGTAATCACAACTACGTAGGTAAAAGCTGCACTCTCTAAAGCCAAAAACACTGCATCCATGGGACCGGACAACATCCCAGGCTGCATTTTACACGAACTTCAGAACGAACTGGCTCCCCACCTAAGCACAATGTTCAATAATAGCTTTGCATCAGGCTTTGTGCCCACTGAATGGTGCACAGCAACAATTATCCCACTCCACAAAGGGGAAGCCACCACTGATCCCGGGAACTATTGACCTGTTAGCCTGACGAGCCTGGTCTGCAAGGCCATAGATCATGGAACTCATAAACAAAGACATTGGCAACCTCCAAACTCTGGATCCCACCCAGTTCGGGTTTGTGAAAGGCAGATCATGCCTCCTGAACCTGATCAACTTCTTTGAGGCAGTCACCAAAGCCATAGATGAGGGTAAGGTGGTTCACACAGCCTACCTTGACCTCGCCAAGGCTTTCGACACCATCCCCCATTCTGGAATTATAGCTAAACTCACTAAACTAGGTATAAATCTCTACATCACAAGATGGGTTGTCAACTGGCTCACTGACAGAACCCACACTGTAAAAGTTGCAGACTCCAAATCTGACCTCAAAGCAGTGACAAGTGGAGTACCACAAGGTTCCGTCCTGGGACCGCTCCTGTTTGGTATGTACTTCTCTGAAGTACAGGCTAACACAGAAGGCCTCTGGCTAACGAAGTTTGCAGATGTTTGCAAACTAGGAGCCATAGTCAAGTCCCCAAATGATGTGGACATCCTACAGAAGGGCCTCGCTGAGACATATGCCTGGTGTCAGATCCATGGCCTCAAGCTCAATGCCAAAAAGTGCAGTGTCATCTCCTTTGGTAAAACCTCTGTATCCATGAACTACCACATAGGCAGCAATCTACTTAACACCGAATGTGTGATAAGAGACCTTGAGACCCAGGTGGACAGTAGTCTCTCCTTTGATAGTCACATCACCACAGTAGTCAGGAAGTCCTTCTACGTGTCATAAAAGGGTTCTCATCCAGGAAAAAAGAGGTCATTGTTCCCCTCTACTCGACACTCATTAGACCCCATTATAGAGTACAACGCCCTTTTTGGAATGTACCTCACAAGACATCTGCAGCAGCTGGAAAGGCCAGAGAAGTACCTCACAAAGAGGATTACTGGCCTCAAACAAATGCCCTACACTGACCGTCTCAAAAAACTCCAGCTTTACTCCATAGCATATCGCCTACTCCAAGGTGATCTCTGCCTAACATATAAAGCTATGTCAAACCCAGAGCTGTTGGACATGCTACACCTAAAGACATCCCAATCCCTCCAAGCTACACGCTCTAGGGACCTAAACCTTGTCACCACAATAAACAGAGCATGCTGGAGGGATAGATTCCTGTCCCAGAGATTTCCCGTACTCTAGAACAGGCTACCCATCTATGTCAAGCAAAGTTGTTCATTAGCACTCTACAAGAAAAATCTTGATGAGTGGATGGGAAATAGGAAATACACCCTGGGGATCACTTCTGTGTCTCTGCTGGACAGTGGCACAGGAAAAAAAAAATTCTTGAGTGGTGTAAGCCAGGGAACCTTGTTGGCTAGGCTTACGTAGGCCCTTGGGCCGATAGCCTAGTACCTACCTATGAACCTATTAACTTTGATATAATATCCTCTCCTCTTGTATAGGTTCATAGGTGTGTACTAGGTAATGACCCTGGAGCCTTTACAAGCCTAGCCCACGGTTATTCTGTGGTTCTGTTTGTCTGAATCACATTTGGTTACTCTGAGGTCATATATATTAATGTTTTGTCATCTCAGTTTTTGTTAAGTGTGATTTGCTCTTGAATATTTTACATCCTGTTGTCAAACTGATAATATTGTTTACTCATAAACAAAGACATTGGGAGCCTACAGACACTGGACCCTACCCAATTTGGCTTTGTTAAGGGCAAATCTTGCCTCTTAAACCTAGTTGATTTCTTTGAAACAGTCACCAAAGCCTACATGGACCTCACAAAAGCCTTCGACACAATACCCCACTCGGGCATCATAAATAAGCTTACCAGCTTAAATATCAACCCCTATATCACAAGATGGGTTGCAAACTGGCTCAGGGATAGAACCCATATGGTCAGAATCACAGGTGCCACGTCCGAATCCAAACCAGTTACAAGTGGCGTCCCACAGGGCTCAGTTCTGGGACCTCTCTTGTTCGGTATATACTTCTCTGAGGTTCAGGCTAACACGGGGGGACTATGGCTGCAAAGTTCCCAGATGACTGCAAACTGGGAGCCATAATCAACTCTCCAGCTGACACAAGCA
Organism: Protopterus annectens; assembly: GCF_019279795.1. Lineage (NCBI taxonomy): Eukaryota > Metazoa > Chordata > Ceratodontiformes > Protopteridae > Protopterus > Protopterus annectens. The sequence goes on along the minus strand of NC_056749.1, from coordinate 14,116,883 downwards.
TCCTCCAAAAGGGTCTCACAGAGATGGATGCTTGGTGCCAGAGCCACGGCCTCAAGCTAAATGCTAAAAAGTGCATAGTCATCCCCTTTGGGAGACACAAAGTGCCCACAAATTACCACATAGGTGGTAATCCATTAAGTACAGAAGAAGTAATTAGAGATTTGGGGACCAACATAGATAGTAATCTCTCCTTTGATAATCACTTTGCCAAAGTGGTTAGAAAGACCTTCTATATAGCCCACCTTATTACGAAAGGGTTTGCATCTAGATCAAGAGAGGTCATTGTGCCCCTCTACTCGTCACTCATCAGGCCCATAATTGAATACAATGCCCCTTTTGGGATGTACCTTACCCAACACCTTCAGCAACTGGAGAGACCCCAAAAGTACCTCACCAAGAGGATCATGGGCTACAAACAGATGCCCTATGCAGCTCGACTAAAGAAACTCCAGCTCTACTCAGTTGCTTAAGGCCTACTCAGAGGCGATCTATGCCTGACGTACAAAGCCATGTCACACCCAGAATTAATGGACATGCTCCACCTCAAAAAATCCAAATCCCTTAGAGCTACATGCTCCAGGGACTTAAACTTCAGCACAAAAATAAATAGGACATGCTGGAGGGACAGATTCATTTCCCAGAGGCTCCCCTCACTCTGGAATAGAATCCCAAATCATGTTAGACATAGCCCCTTGCTGACCCTTTTCAAGCGAAATCTGGACGCGTGGATGGGAAATCGCAAATTCATCCCTGAGATCTCTTCTGTGTCCCTGCTTGACAGAGGCACAGTAAACTAATCTTAAAGGGCTACCTGCTGTAACCTACTTTACAGAGGCACATTAGGCTAATATAATAGGGAGGCGAAAGCCAAATACACTCGGCTAGGCTTACAAATGCCCTAGGGCAGATTGCCTAGTATCTACCTATGAACCTATGAACCTATAAACCTATGATAGCATTTTTGTTTATTTGTTTTTTAGTTAGATAAATAAACTGGTCCAGGGACCTTTTATCAGCCATGACTAAGGTCAAATGCAGACAAAACAAACAATAAAGATAAAATTTACAGACATACAAAAGGCAGTTTCTTTACAAAAGCAATTTTAGAAGCTGAGAGGGCAGAATACATAAAGTATTACAGATACACTCAGAGATGTTTAAAAATGCAATATAGCAAACTGCTGGTTGCAGTCACTCAAATATCTCTCAACTTCTTAGTGCAAAAAACTGCAGGGCTCTCTGGGAATTGAACTAGACCCATTAATGGAGAAAATACTCGGTAGGGCTTCTCTGAGAATCACACTAGCCCCATTAATGGAGGAAATACTCTGCAGGGCATCTCTGGGAGTTGTACTAAGCCCATTAAAGGAGGGGGAATACTCTGCAGGGCCCAAAAAATAGGCACAGATTTCAAATATTGCTCTTATACACTTGCTATAATAACAGTTTTTTTGTTGGCATGCATTTCCTGAAGTATATGAAGTCTGAAACTCAGTGTATGTCATTATTTAGTGACATCAGTTCTCAGTGATTTGCCAGAAAATCACATATTTTATGAGGAACAGACCAAAATATGAGGCAAATGTCTGGACATTCTGTGAAAATCTGGACAGTTGAAAGTTACGGATTAGAGTGGTCTGCAAGCAATGCTATATTTTTAACAAAACTGAGCAGCACAGCTATTTACATTAACAATATGTTATTTATTTATTCCCACACAGAACCGGAGAATGAGTTTTTCTAGGACCTTGAATACAGTGACTTAAGAACCTAGAAAGAAAGCACAGTACAAAACGTGATGGAAAATTAATAAAATGGCTTCAACAGTTAAATATTACAGGGTAGAAATGTAACCCAGTGTGTCAAGGATTACTAAAAAAATAAAAGGAAATGAGCATAGTTTACAAAAGACCATTTAGTCTATAAAGCTACTACTGGGGAGGGGAGGTTGCATACTGGGATACGTTAAAGAATGAAGGCTGAAGCGGATGTGGGTATCAATGTTCAAACGTCATATGTCCACGTCAAGCTGTGGTATATTAAGACAGAAGTCCAGAAGGAGAGAATGATTACAATTATTACTGAATATCTGCAAAGCACACACAGTGAGATTCAGCAGAAACTACCTGTCAAGTTCATCATAAGAAAGATTTACAAAAGAAAGTTTCCTAAAATAAAGGAGACACGTTCCAGATTGCTAGAGCTGGGGATGTGAAGGTATTGTCAACAGTTAAATGCTGAGAATGAGAGCCTTTTAAGAGTCGTGACATCATTACATTGGCTTTAAAAACTGTGGCTAGGATTTGAAAGACAGTTTATGAGAAACAGAAAGGCAATCATATCGGTGCAGATTATGAATGTACAGTAAGGCAGAACTACAAACAATAGAGAGAAAATTAGTTTGAGCAAAAGAGTAACAGAGGCATTTGAAGAGCAAGGGAAAGGAAATCAATTTTTATATCTTATTAGCAATGACCTGAAGCTGGGTCCAGAGAAACAAACCATTCTCCTGACAATGTGATTGCACTGAACTGGGATACTACCAAGGGTGAAGTGCACATACGATCACAGGATCATAGGAAGGTACTAGGCTAATGGCCCGAGGGTCTTTGCAAGCATAGTCAGGTTACCCTTGTTTCCATGATCAGCACCTATTGCCCCTGTCCAAGTGAGACACAGGTGGAAACCCTGGGGTGAATTTATAGTTACCCATCCAATCGTCCAGATTGTGTTTGAAGAGGGCCAATGACATGCTCTATTTGACACGAAGTGGCAGTCTGTTCCAAATGTATGGTAACCTCTGGGAGACAAATCTGTCCCTCCAGCAGGTTCTATTAATGTCACATACCAGGTTAATGGCTTTAGAATGAGTAACCTGTATACGATTTGACCTACGGTGATGCAGCATTTCCAATAAAGCAGGGTCAGACATTGCCCTATATGCAAGGCAGAGATCACCTCTGAGTCATCTGTATGAAACATAATAAAGTGACAGTGATTTCAGCTGATCCTCATAGGAAAGATGCTGAAGACCTTGAATTATCTTTGTGAGGAACCTTTGTGGTCTCTCCAATGGCTGCAGGTGCTTGGAAAGGTACATACTAAAAGAGGCGTTGTACTCAGTTATTGGCCTTACAGGGAAGAGCACAGGGAGGTGATAACTTCTTTTTTCTGAAAGCAATGCCCTTACTTATGATATGAGCAATATAGAATTCCCTTCTTACCACTGCAGAGACATGGTGATCAAAGGTAAGGTCGCAGCCATTGTGTGTGACCAGGTCTCTCACCACTGAGTGCATATTTAGGGTGTTGCTACTGATGTGGTAGTTATCAGGAACATCACCCTTACCGAAAGGGATGATAATACATATCCTCCCACCAGGCTTATGAAGGTAGCACACTAGACATTATACTTACTTATTTATTTATATTTAACATTTGGTGACCAAAGTCTGACTAGGACAGAGCCTATTTTTAGTGGAGGCCTTGGGAGAAACACTCCAGACACATGTCTTTGGACTGTGGGAGGGAACCAGATTACCCAGAGGAAACCCACAGAAATGCACAGAGGACATACAGACTCTGCACAGAAGGCACCCCAGCCAAGAATAGAACCGAAGAACCTCTTGCTGTGAGGTGACAATTTTAACTACTGCACCAAGGCACCACCTCCATCTCAAAACTCACCAATGAATGGAGCTGTGGGCAGCAGCACAGACTCTACATGGTGCCCAATGGGGGGAAGAGTTGTAAAAAAGACCAACCGCTTTGAGCATCTATTGTGGTGCACAGTATCCTCAAGATAGGAGAACACGGATCACAAACTGCGTGCCGTGGCAGGGCTAGCCACTCAACGGTATAAAATATGGCTCTAGGTGATTCAGTCATGTTGACTGTCACCAAAAAATGGGCATGGGTAGTTACCGGTGATAAGTGGGTTGAGGACCCAGCCTACTCTCTGACCCACACCAGGGACCCATGCTAACGGTGGGAGGGGTATATGTGCCCCTATTGGCCAGTGTGTGCCCACCATAAAAGCCCAGCAGCCCTGGGTCAATAGGCTACTGGCTGTCCGGTGTCTAGTTGCCCAGCCTGGGTTACCTGGGATAGCTCTGTTGAATGAAAGCTGGACATAAAACCAACCAACCTGCCAAACATGAACTGAGAATTGCTATGCTTAATGTAGGTTCACTGACAGGATGCAGCTTAGAAGTGGATGACATGATGATACGGAGGAGGCTGGACATCCTATGTATCCAAGAGATGAGATGGGAGGGCAGTGCAACAAAGCCACTTGGCTTGGGATCCAGACTCTACTACTCAGGTGGTGGACAGGCTAGAAATGGTGTAGGAATTGTGGTGAGACAGAGGCTTCAGAAGTCAGTGAGGGATATCATCAGAATTAATGACAGACACATGGCAATCAGACTCCAGTGTAATGATAGGACAATATTCATAATCTCAGCCTATGCCCCACAGCAGGGTTGTGATAGTGAGGAAAAGAGTGCATTCAGACAGCAGTTGCAGGACCTACTAGATAAAGCAGGACAACATGAATTGGTGTTGATAATGGGTGACTTAAATGCACATATCGGGACAGACAGAACAGGATATGAGGACTGACTGGGTCCACATGGGTGGAGCAACAGGAATAAAGAAGGAGAAGCCATTCTAGACTTCTGTCTGGCAAATGGCTTGATAGTAGCCAACACATGGTTCAGAAAGAGAGACAGTCACAAGATCACATACAAGAGTAGCCAACATGCAACTCAGGTAGACTTCCTCCTAGTAAGGAAAAGGCACTGGGGTAGAATCCATGATTGCAAAGTCATCCCCAGTGAAACAGTCGGTTCACAGCATAAACCAGTAGTTGCCACAATCAGCTACAAGCAGTGGTCAGAGATGGCTCTAAGGTCAACAGAGACCAGGCTGAAGACCTGGAAGTTGACTGGAGAGAAAGTACAACAGTTCAAGGAATTACTCAGGGCTCTAGCACCCCAAGAAGAGGAGGAAATAGGTGGAGATGAAGAAGAGTGGCAGCGCCTAAAATCAGCATGTGTTAGTACAACAGAAAAGATATGTGGCCGAGCCAGGTATGGAAATAAGGTACATAAGGAAAGCTGGTGGTGGAATGCAGAAGTGCAGGAAGTAATCAAAAGAAAGAAGGAGTGCAGGAAGAAGTGGGAGATTGAAAAGACTGACCAAGCTAGGAAGGACTACTGGTTGGCTAACAAAGAAGCTAAGAAGGAAGTTGTAATAGCAAAGAATAGGGCATCAGAGGCACTCTATCAGCTTCTGGAAAGTGACTCAGTAAGGGGCACAAAGAAACTATACCAGGTTGCAAGGCAAAGACAGAAAGATAAAGAAGATAAGTCACACACCCTTCATAAGGGATGCCAGCAACAACCTGCTTACCAGCCCACAGGACATCAAAGGCAGATGGAAGGAGCATTTCCAGCAGCTTCTGAATGAAGAAAACCCCACAGAAGTGGTACTGCCCCAGAAACAGCCTACAATGAGAGTAGAAGAGGAGCCCAGCTTAGAAGAAGTAAGAGCAGCACTAACGAAAATGAAGTCAGGGAAAGCAGCAGGCTCAGATGAGGTCACAGCAGATATGATAAAGATGCTGGGTGAGCTAGGGGAGAAATGGCTCCTGAGGGTACTAATTGCAGTGTCGAGAGAAAGGCATATCCCAGATGACTGGAGAATAAGCTTACTCATGCCAGTGTACAAGAACAAAGGGGACATCCACAACTGTGGACAGTACAGAGGCATCAAACTCCTACCACATTGTATGAAAGTTCTGGAGAGGGTGATTGATAAATGGATTTGCAGCATAGTAGAATGTAAGATGGGAGATGAACAGTTCGGATTCAGATCAGGATGCAGCACAATTGACCCGATGTTTGCATTGAGACAGATACTTGAGAAGAAACTAGAGAAGAGGAGAGAGTCAAACTGGACTTTCCTAGACTTGGAGAAAGCATATGACAAGGTCCCAAGAAAGCTGATCTGGGCAGCACTGCGGTGGTTTGAAGTCCCAGAAACATTGGTAGAATTAGTACAGGCTATGTACAAGGACCCAGTGACTCAAGTACGAACAGTGTTTGGCCTCACTGAGGGGTTCCCAGTGGGAGTGGGTGTACACCAGGGTTCAGCTCTGAGCCCACTGCTGTTCATACTGGTAATGGACTACATCAGCAAACAGGTTGGAGGGGTCAGAGCAACAAAGCTGCTGTATGCAGATGATGTGGCAGTACAGGCAGACTCTGAGCTAGAACTTCAGCAAAGGATAGGAGAATGGAATGCAAATCTGAAGGCACATGGGATGAAACTAAGCACAAATAAGACAGTGGTAATGGCAGCAGATTGGGGAAATTAGAATAAACTGAGAATAGATAGATGGGAAGATAGCGGAACAGGTAAACAGCTTCAAGTATCTGGGAGGGGTGGTTGAGGAGAAGGGTAGTCTGAATGAAGAGGTCAAAGCTAGAATCAGAGGGGCTGCAGCCAACTGGCATAGAGTATCAGGTGTAGTCTATGACAGAAGAATGTCAAAGAAGCTGAAAAGTAAGGTGTACAAGACAGTGGTGCGACCAGTACTACTGTATGGTACAGAAACCTGGGCAGTAAAGGCAGAACAGTTGAAGAAGCTAGAGGTGATGGAAATGAAGTGCCTGAGAAAGGTGGTAGGATGCACACTGCGGGACAGGCGAAGAAATGAGGACATAAGAGCAGAAGCCAAAGTAGCTCCAATTGCAGAAAAGATCAAAGAGAACAGATTACGATGTTATGGGCACGTGTAGAAAAGCAAAAGACAATCTGGTGAGGGAGATTTGGGACAGACAGGAAGAAGGTAAGAGGAAGCGAGGGCGTCCAGCAAAGAGGTGGATGGATTGTGTGAAAGAAGATCTGCGACTGAGTGTTGAAGAAGGCAGGAGAGTGGCACTGAATCGAGAGAGTTGGCGACAGTTAATACGATACCCTGATCCCATGTAAATGGGAAAAAGGGGGATGATGATGATGACCAAGGCACCACCCATCCCTTATGATTAGTATATAACAGTTATGGAAAGCTGTATTTAAGGCCAGGATGTTTCTGACTGTGCCATGCTAGAGGTAGTGCTCATGGTCCCTACTGGACTCTGGGACCCTGTTCTATGGCATTTGCTGGTTCAGGCAGCAAGATTAGAAAAAATGCCAGAGTCAGGTGTAGGAATTGTACTAGATCCATTCCAGGGGAGAAATACTCTACAGATCTCCAGAAATTGGATTAGATCTATTCCAGGATGAACACTCTGCTGGGCTACTCTGGCATTTGCACTAGGCCCATTGATGGAGGGGGAATACTCTGCAGGGCTTCTCTAGGAATTGTGCTATTCCCATTAATGGAGGGAAATATACTAAAAGGCTTTTCCAGGAATTGCACTAGGTCCATTAATGGAGTGGAATATTCTCCAGGACTTCTCTGGGAAATATACTAGGCCCATTAATGGGGGAGGAAGAAATACTCTGTAGGGCTTCTCTGGGAATTGTACTAGGCCCATTAATGGAGGGGAATACTCTGCAGGGCTTCTCTGGGAATTGTACTAGCCTCATTAATGGAGAGTTATACTCAGTAGGGCTTCTCTGGGAATTGTACTAGGCCCCTTAATTGGGGGTTATAGTCTGCAGGGCTTCTCATGGAATCACACTAGGCCCATTAATGGAGGGGAATTCTCTGCAGGGCTTCTCTGGGAATTGTGCTAGGCCCATTAACGGGGGTTATACTCTTCAAGGCTTCTCTGGGAATTTTACTAGGCCTATTAATTGGGGGTTATACTCTGCAGGGCTTTCCAGGGAATCACACTAGGCCCATTAATGGAGGGGAAGACTCTGCAGGGCTTCTCTGGGAATTGCACTAGCCCTGTTAATGGAGAGGAAATACTCTGCAGGGCTTCTCTGGGAAAAAGATCCCTCCTTTGCAAGGAATTATTCTGCATCCTCAGACCAAATGCCTGTATTGCCACCTGTCCTATAGCATATGCTTTATCGGGGGGGGGGGGGTGAGTAATATAAATAGTTCCTTTTTCCAGTAGGGAAAATTTTTTCATTCAAGAATATTTCTGATGCCAGAAACATGAAAATGCCTGGAGATCAGTTATGGACCTTTTTCTTAAACCAGTTTGGGATCATGCCCAAGTTCGAGATCTTTTCACAACAGAATCTCTTACCCCTTCTACCCCTTTTTGAGATTTCTTTTTGGTAACCTTAGATTTAATTTATTATCACATTATTGTCCATTAAGGCCTCAGAAGTTTCTTAAGGTTTTATGTATCTGGATCATATTTCCATTCTCTGGCTTACCCTTTGGGCTATCCAATGCCCCAAGAGTATTCACAAAGTGCCTAGCTCCAGTAATGGCACATTGCAGGCGACATCTTGTCCACATTTTTCCCTATCTAGATGCCTGGCTTATTTATGCAGTCTCTTTTGTGACAGGTATCTCTTTCTTTGGTGAGAGATCTCATACACAGGCTAGGGTTCCAAGAGAACATCAGCACAAAGAACTTTTCTTCCATATGAAATATATATCTACATTTAGATCTATCCAAAGTTTTTCCCCATGATCCCTCTGGTGTTACACATACAGCCACTATAGTCTGGGGTTAGCAATGTCTTCTGTGACTGTTGGGATCCCATTAATGGACAAGGGAGGGAGCACCTCAGGATTCTGAGTCTCATGCCATCTGTGGTTTTCATGATACCTCTGGCAATACTCTACACGAGAAACATATAATGGTATCTGAAGTCTCTTTGGCCCCAGCAGCAACATCCATTATCTTTTCAGATTGCAGTTCTGGGATGGGTGAGAGGAGAAATCACTTGGTGGAGTCATTGAGAACCCTGAATTCAGGAAGCTCCCTCTCCACTCCTGCTCCAAAACAGTCAGTTACCTAAGTTATCTAGCAATTTGCTGTGGGTACAAAAGTGCAAGGTATCTGGGACAACAAACATAGGCACAAGCACATAAATGTAAAGGAGGGTAATAAAGACAGACACAAACACATAAATATAAAGGAGGGCAATAAAGACACAAGCACACAAATGTAAAGGAGGGCAATAAAGACAGAAACAAGCACATAAATGTAAGGGAGGGCAATAAAGACAGACATAAGTATATAAATGTAAAGGAGTTTAATAAAGACAGACACAAGCACATAAATGTAAAGGAGGGTAATAAAGACAGACTCAAGCACATAATTATAAAGGAGGGTAATAAAGACAGACACAAGCACATAAATATAAAGGAGGGTAATAAAGACAGACACAAGCACATAAATATAAAGGAGGGCAATAAAGACAGACACAAACACATAATTATAAAGGAGGTTAAAAAAGACAGACACAAGCACATAAATGTAAAGGATGGCAATAAAGACAGACACAAGCACATAAATGTAAAGGAGGGCAATAAAGACAGACACAAGCACATAAATGTAAAGGAGGGCAATAAAGACAGACACAAGCACATAAATGTAAAGGAGGGTAATAAAGACAGACACAAGCACATAAATATAAAGGAGGGCAACAAAGACAGACACAAGCACATAAATATAAAGGAGTTTAATAAATACAGACACAAGCACATAATTATAAAGGAGGGTAAAAAAGACAGACACAAGCACATAAATGTAAAGGAGGGCAATAAAGACAGACACAAGCACATAAATGTAAAGGAGGATAATAAAGACAGACACAAGCACATAAATGTAAAGGAGGGCAATAAAGACAGACACAAGCACATAAATGTAAAGGAGGGTAAAAAAGACAGACACAAGCACATAAATGTAAAGGAGGGCAATAAAGACAAACACAAGCATATAATTATAAAGGAGGGTAATAAAGACAGACACAAGCACATAATTATAAAGGAGGGTAATAAGGATATACACAAGCACATAAATGTAAAGGAGGGCAATAAAAACAGACACAAACACATAAATGTAAAGGAGGATAATAAAGACAGACACAAACACATAAATATAAAGGAGGGCAACAAAGACAGATACAAGCACATAAATGTAAAGGAGGGTAATAAAGACAGACACAAGCACATAAATGTAAAGAATGGTAATAAATACAGACACAAGCACATAATTATAAAGGAGGGTAATAAAGACAGACACAAGCACATAATTATAAAGGAGGGTAAAAAAGACAGACACAAGCACATAAATGTAAAGGAGGGCAATAAAGACAAACACCAGCATATAATTATAAAGGAGGGTAAAAAAGACAGACACAAGCACATAAATGTAAAGGAGGGTAATAAAGACAGACACAAGCACATAAATGTAAAGGAGGGTAATAAAGACAAACACAAGCACATAAATATAAAGGAGGGTAATAAAGACAGACACAAGCACATAAATGTAAAGGAGGGTAATAAAGACAAACACAACCATATAATTATAAAGGAGGGTAAAAAAGACAAACACAAGCACATAAATGTAAAGGAGGGCAATAAAGACAAACACAAGCACATAATTATAAAGGAGGGTAATAAAGACAGACACAAGCGCATACATATAAAGGAGGGTAAAAAAGACAGACACAAGCACATAAATGTAAAGGAGGGTAATAAAGACAAACACAAGCATATAAATATAAAGGAGGGTCATAAAGACAGACATAAGCACATAATTATAAAGGAGGGTAAAAAAGACAGACACAAGCAAATACATGTAAAGGAGGGTAAAAAAGACAAACACAAGCACATAAATGTAAAGGAGGGTAATAAAGACAGACACAAGCACATAAATGTAAAGGAGGGTAATAAAAACAGACACAAGCACATAAATATAAAGGAGGGTAAAAAAGACAGACACAAGCACATAATTATAAAGGAGGGTAAAAAAGACAAACACAAGCACATAAATGTAAAGGAGGGTAATAAAAACAGACACAAGCACATAAATATAAAGGAGGGCAATAAAGACAGACACAAGCACATAATTATAAAGGAGGGTAAAAAAGAAAGACACAAGCACATAAATGTAAAGGAGGACAATAAAGACAAACACCAGCATATAATTATAAAGGAGGGTAAAAAAGACAGACACAAGCACATAAATGTAAAGGAGGGCAATAAAGACAACACAAGCACATAAATGTAATGGAGGGTAATAAAAACAGACACAAGCACATAAATGTAAAGGAGGGCAATAAAGACACACACAAGCACATACATGAAAAGGAGGGTAAAAAAGACAAACACAAGCACATAAATGTAAAGGAGGGCAATAAAGACAGACACAAGCACATAAATGTAAAGGAGGGTAATAAAGACAGACACAAGCACATAAATGTAAAGGAGGGCAATAAAGACAGACACAAGCACATAAATGTAAAGGAGGGTAATAAAGACAGACACAAGCACATAAATGTAAAGGAGGGCAATAAAGACAGACACAAGCACATAAATGTAAAGGAGGGCAATAAAGACAGACACATGCAAATAAATGTAAATGTGGGCAATAAAGACAAACACAAGCACATAAATATAAAGGAGGGCAATAAAGACAGACACATGCACATAAATGTAAAGGATGGCAATAAAGACAGACACAAGCACATAAATATAAAGGAGGGTAATAAAGACAGACACAAGCACATAAATGTAAAGGAGGGTAATAAAGACAGACACAAGCACATAAATGTAAAGGAGGGTAATAAAGACAGACACAAGCACATAAATGTAAAGGAGGGCAATAAAGACAGACACAAGCACATAAATGTAAAGGAGGGCAATAAAGACAGACACAAGCACATAAATGTAAAGGAGGGTAATAAAGACAGACACAAGCACATAAATGTAAAGGAGGGTAATAAAGACAGACACAAGCACATAAATATAAAGGAGGGCAATAAAGACAGACACAAGCACATAAATGTAAAGGAGGGTAATAAAGACAGACACAAGCACATAAATATAAAGGAGGGTAATAAAGACAGACACAAGCACATAAATGTAAAGGAGGGCAATAAAGACAAACACAAGCATATAATTATAAAGGAGGGTAAAAAAGACAGACACAAGCACATAAATGTAAAGGAGGGCAATAAAGACAGACACAAGCACATAAATATAAAGGAGGGCAGAAAGACAGACAAAAACACATAAATATAAAGGAGGGCAATAAAGACAGACACAAGCACATAAATATAAAGGAGGGCAATAAAGACAGACACAAGCACATAAATGTAAAGGAGGGTAATAAAGACAGACACAAGCACATAAATGTAAAGGAGGGCAATAAAGACAGACAGCACATAAATGTAAAAGGGTAATAAAGACAGACACAAGCACATAAATGTAAGGGGCATAAAGACAGACACAAGCACATATAAATGTAAAGGAGGCATAAAGACAGACACAAGCACATAAATGTAAAGGAGGGTAATAAAGACAGACACAAGCACATGCATGTAAATGAGGGTAATAAAGACAGACACAAACACATAACTATAAAAGAGGGTAATAAAGACAGACAGAAGCACATAAATATAAAGGAGGGTAATAAAGACACAAGCACATAAATGTAAAGGAGGGCAATAAAGACAGACACAAGCACATAAATGTAAAGGAGGGCAATAAAGACAGACACAAGCACATAAATGTAAAGGAGGGCAATAAAGACAGACACAAGCACATAAATGTAAAGGAGGGCAAGGCAGACACAATCACATAAATGTAAAGGAGGGAAATTAAGACAGACACAAGCACATAAATATAAAGGAGGGCAATAAAGACAGACACAAGCACATAAATATAAAGGAGGGCAATAAAGACAGACACAAGCACATAAATGTAAAGGAGGGCATTAAAGACAGACACAAGCACATAAATGTAATGGAGGGCAATAAAGACAGATATCAGCACATAAATGTAAAGGAGGGTAATAAAGACAGACAAAAGCACATAAATGTAAAGGAGGGTAATAAACACAGACACAAACACATAAACATTAATTAGGGCAATAAAGACAGACACAAGCACATAAACATAAAGGAGGGATAAAGACAGACACAAGCACATAAACATAAAGGAGGGCAATAAAAACAGACACAAGCACATAAATGTAAAGTAGGGCAATAAAGACAGACACAAGCACATAAATGTAAAGGAGGGCAGTAAAGACAGAAACAAGCACATAAATGTAAAGGAGGGCAATAAAGACAGACACAAGCACATAAATGTAAAGGAAATAAAGACAGAAACAAGCACATAAATGTGAAGGAGGGCAATAAAGACAGACACAAGCATATAAATATATAGCAGTGCAGTAAATACAAAAACAAGCACATAAATGTGAAGGAGGGCAATAAAGACAGACACAAGCACATAAATATAAAGGAGGGCAATAAAGACAGACACAAGCACATAAATGCAAAGGAGGGCAATAAAGACAGACACATGCACATAAATGTAAAGGAGGTAATAAAGACAGACACAGGCACATAAATATAAAGGAGGGTAATAAAGACAGACACAAGCACACAAATATAAAGGAGGGCAATAAAGACAGGCACAAGCACATAAATGTAAAGAAGGGCAATAAAGACAGACACAAGCACATAAACGTAAGGGAGGTAATAAAGACAGACACAAGCACATAAATGTAAAGGAGGGTAATAAAGACAGACACAAGCACATATATGTAATGGAGTGTAGTAAATACAGGCACAAGCACATACATGTAAAGGAGGGCAATAAAGACAGAGACAAGCATATAAATGTAACGGAGGGTAATAAAGACAGACACAAGCATGTAAATGTAACGGAGGGTAATAAAGACAAGACACATGCACATAAATGTAAAGGTTTGCAATAAAGACAGACACAAGCACATATATGTAAAGGAGGGTAATAAAAACAGACACAAGCACATAAATGTAAAGGAGGGCAATAAAGACAGACACAAGCACATAAATGTAAAGGAGGGTAATAAAGACAGACACAAACACAACTATAAAAGAGGGTAATAAAGACAGACACAAGCATATAAATATAAAGGAGGGCAATAAAGACAGACACAAGCACATATATATAAAGGAGGTAATAAGACAGACACAAGCACATAAATGCAAAGGAGGGCAATAAAGACAGACACAAGCACATAAATGTAAAGGAGGGTAATAAAGACAGACACAAGCACATAAATGTAAAGGAGGGTAATAAAGACAGACACAAGCACATAAATGTAAAGGAGGGTAATAAAGACAGACACAAGCACATAAATGTAAAGGAAGGCAATAAAGACAGACACAAGCACATACATGTAAAGGAGGGTAATAAAGACAGACACAAGCACATAAATGTAAAGGAGGGTAATAAAGACAGACACAAGCACATAAATGTAAAGGAGGGTAATAAAGACAGACACAAGCACATAAATGTAAAGGAGGGCAATAAAGACAGACACAAGCACATAAATGTAAAGGAGGGTAATAAAGACAGACACAAGCACATAAATGTAAAGGAGGGCAATAAAGACAGACACAAGCACATAAATGTAAAGGAGGGTAATAAAGACAGACACAAGCACATAAATGTAATGGAGGGCAATAAAGACAGACACAAGCACATATATGTACAGGAGGGTAATAAAGACAAACACAAGCACATAAATGTAAAGGAGGGTAATAAAGACAGACACAAGCACATATATGTAATGGAGTGTAGTAAATACAGGCACAAGCACATACATGTAAAGGAGTAATAAAGAAGACACAAGCACATAAATGTAAGGAGGATAAAGACAGACACAAGCACATAAATGTAAAGGAGACAGACACAAGACACATAAATGTAAAGGAGGGCAATAAAGACAGACACAAGCACATAAATGTAAAGGAGGGTAATAAAGACAGACACAAGCACATAAATGCAAAGGAGGGCAATAAAGACAGACACAAGCACATAAATATAAAGGTGGGTCATAAAGACAGACACAAGCACATAAACGTAAAGGAGGGCAATAAAGACAGACACAAGCACATAAATGTAAAGGAGGGCAATAAAGACAGACACAAACACATATATTTAAAGGAGGGTAAGAAAGACAGACACAAGCAAATAAACGTATAGGAGGGTAATAAAGACAGGCACAAGCACATATATGTAAAGGAGGGTAATAAAGACAGACACAAGCACATATATGTAAAGGAGGGTAATAAAGACAGTCACAAGCACATAAATGTAAAGGAGGGTAATAAAGACAGACACAAGCACATAAACGTAAAGGAGGGTAATAAAAACAGACACAAGCAGATAAATGTAAAGGAGGGTAATAAAGACAGACACAAACACATAAATGTAAAGGAGGGCAATAAAGATAGACACAAGCACATATATGTAAAGGAGGGTAATAAAGACAGACAGAAGCACATAAATGTAAAGGAGGGTAATAAAGACAGACACAAGCAAATAAATGTAAAGGAGGGTAATAAGGACAGACACAAGCACATAAAAGTAAAGGAGGGCAATAAAGACAGACACAAGCACATAAATATAAAGGAGGGTAATAAAGACAGACACAAGCACATAAATGTAAATGAGTGCAATAAAGACAGACACAAGCACATATTTGTAAAGGAAGGTAATAAAGACAGACACAAGCACATACATGTAAAAGAGGGCAATAAAGACAGACACAAGCAAATAAATGTAAAGGAGGATAATAAACACAGACGCAAGCACATAAACATAAAGGAGGGCAATAAAGACAGACACAAGCACATAAACATAAAGGAGGGCAATAAAGACAGACACAAGCACATAAACATAAAGGAGGGCAATACAAACAGACACAAGCACATAAATGTAAAGTAGGGCAATGAAGACAGACACAGGCACATGTATGTAAAGGAGGGTAATAAAGACAGACACAAGCACATAAATGTAAAGGAGGGCCATAAAGACAGACACAAACACATAAACATAAAGGAGGGCAATAAAGACAGACACATGCACATAAACGTAAAGCAGGGAAATAAAGACAGACACAAGCACATAAACGTAAAGGAGGGCAATAAAGACAGACACAAGCACATAAACGTAAAGGAGGGCAATAAAGACAGACACAAGCACATAAATGTAAAGGAGTGTAATAAAGACAGACACAAGCACATAAATGTAAAGTAGGGCAATAAAAACAGACACATGCACATAAATGTAAAGGATGGCAATAAAGACATACACATGCACATAAATATTAAGGGGGGTAATAAAGACAGACACAAACACATAAATATAAAGGAGGGCAATAAAGACAGGCACAAGCCCATAAATGTAAAGGAGGGCAATAAAGACAGCCCCAAGCACATAAATATAAAGGAGGGTAATAAAGACAGACACAAGCACATAAATGTAAAGGAGGGTAATAACGACAGACACAAGCACATAAATATAAAGGAGGGAAATAAAGACAGACACAAGCACATAAATGTAAAGGAGGGCAATAAAGACAGACACAAGCACATAAACGTAAAGGAGGGTAATAAACACAGACACAAGCACATACATGTAAAGGAGGGTAATAAAGAGATACATAAGCACATAAATGTAAAGGAGGGTAATAAAGACAGACAGAAGCACATAAATATAAAGGAGGGCAATAAAGAGAGGCACAAGCACATAAATGTAATGGAGGGCAATAAAGACAGACATAAGCACATAAATGTATAGGAGGGTAATAAAGACAGACACAAGCACATAAACGTAAAGATGGGTAATAAAGACAGACACAAGCACATAAATGGAAAGGAGGGCATTAAAGACAGACACAAGCACATAAATGTAAAGGAGGGTAATAAAGACAGACACAAGCACATAAATATAAAGGAGGGCAATAAAGACAGACAAAAGCACATAAACATAAAGGAGGGCAATAAAGACAGACACAAGCACATAAATGTAAAGGAGGGCAAAACAGACAGACCCAAGCACATCAATGTAAAGGAGGGTAATAAAGACATACACAAGCACATAAATGTAAAGGAGGTCAATAAAGAGAGACACAAGCAAATAAATGTAAAGGAGGCAGTAAAGACAGAAACAAGCACATAAATGTGAAGGAGGGCAATAAAGACAGACACAAGCACATAAATATAAAGCAGGGCAATAAATACAGACACATGCACATAAATGTAAAGGAGGGCAATAAAGACAGACGCAAGCACATAAATTTAAAGGCGGGCAATAAAGACAGACACAAGCACATAAATATAAATGAAGGCAATAAAGACAGACACAAGCATGTAAATGCAAAGCAGGGCAATAAATACAGACACATGCACATAAATGTAAAGGAGGTCTATAAAGACAGGCACAAGCACATAAATGTAAGGGAGGGCAATAAAGACAGACCCAAGCACATAAATGTAAAGGAGGGTAATAAAGACAGACACAAGCACATAAATGTAAAGGAAAAGTTTGCCCTTATAAAGGCACACAAATCTCTAAATTAACGTTTGTCCCCAGGACCACTTCAGGTTGTTACAAACAGTACCACAGTGATGTGAGGGAGAACAATGTCTTAACTGCTTTGCAGATTGGACATGTTATCATGAGATATAGTTTTACAACACAGTCTCACTCTACCACTCTACTTCCTACATTCTATCAGAGCAAAACTGTGAGGCAGACAAGCTGGGTAAGAAAAAGGCAGATCCATCTGTGGGGAGTTCCTCAAGTAGGCCACTTTGCCTTCCAATGAGCAATTAGCTGGCAAATTGCTGCTCCAGGACTTCATGCAAGAAGTCCTGGAAGACATATGGCTTTTCATTTCCTTGGACAGTAATATTCCTGTATGCTTTTCTACTTTTCTGATTTTCAAGATAATTCTGAAGATTCAAAAGGAATCCCCCAAGATCATTGTTGTGCCACCCTCCTTGCCCAGGCAACTGTTTATTGCTGATTTTGGAATTGGCCTGGGGCAATTACCACAAGTTTCCTCACAGACTGGATCTAGTCACACAAGAGCAGAGATGAAAGAGGTAATTGGGAACATATTTTTTGAACTGTAATGAGCTGGCATACTTAAAAAATTCCCAGCAGATGACTCTATCAGAAATACTGGGTGAGAAACTTGGTTTAACTCATTCCCTCCAGTAGAGCTCTTTTGAATGTGTACCTTTAACTCCTAGTGGGCGTGGCTTCAGCATTTACAAATTGAAGTTATCACCTTACATTTTTAACAAATACTCATTGACAGAGGTCATATATCACTACAATTGTGTTTGCTATCATGTATGCTTCAAGATAACATTTTCCGATACCTTGTATGTAACATGGTTTTGGAATTATTAATGCAAATATGAACAGGCAACATTTGACGCCTAGAGGAGCAGTAGGGTGTAACTGCAGAAATGCCTGGAGACGTCACTCGGCTAAGGAAATTATTTTTTTGATCTGTGATACAGAATTGGAATAGCCAAAACATAAGGCCTTGCTGAATTTAATTCTGGTGGCTGCCAAAAATGCATTTATTAGAAAATTGAAATCAAAGTCTAAACCATCTGTACTAGAAGTAGCTACACTCATCCCACTCCACAAAGGAGGAGTGAGTACAGACCCTGGGAACTATCGCCCCATTAGCCTGATGAGTCTGATATGCAAAGCTATGGAATGTATCATTATGGACCTAATAAACAAGGATATAGGAAATCTCCAAACTCTGGATCCCACACAGTTAGGTTTTGTGAAGGGTAGATCATGCCTGCTCAACTTGGTCAACTTCTGTGAGTCAGTCACCAGAGCTGTGGATGAAGGCAAGGTGGTTCATACAGCCTACCTTGATCTGGCGAAGGCTTTTGATACCATTCCCCACTCAAGAATCATAGAAAAACTCACTAATCTTGGCATCAACTCCTATATCACTAGGTGGGTTGCAAACTGGCTCACAGATAGAATCCACAGTGTGAACATAGCTGACTCCACGTCAGACTGACAATTAGTCACAAATGGAGTCCCGCAGGGTTCGGTCCTGGGTCCTCTCCTGTTTGGTATCTACTTCTCTGAAGTCCAGGCCAACATGAAGGGACTCTGACAAAGTTCACAGATGATTGTAAGCTGGGAGCTACTATTTACTCTGCAAGTGATGTTGACATCTTACAGAAAGGCCTCACTGTGACCAACGACTGGTATCAGAACCATGCCCTTAAGCTCAATGCCAAAAAATGTGTCATCATCCCCTTTGGGAAAAATCCAGTTCCCATGAATTACCACATTGATGGTAGTCCACTGAACATAGAAGGTGTTATAAGAGATCTGGGGACACAGGTTGACAGCAACCTCTCTTTTGACCACCACATTACCACTGTGGTCAGAAAGTCCTTCTATGTGGCACATCTCATTACTAAGGGTTTTGCATACAGGAAGAAAGAGGTCATTGTCTCCCTCTACTCTTCCCTCATTAGGCCAATCATTGAGTACAATGCCCCATTTGGCATGTACCTTACAAGACACCTGCAACAACTGGAGAGGCCACAAAAGTACCTACAAAGAGGATTCTAGGCCTTAAACACTTGTCCTATATAGACAGACTCAAAAAACTCCAACTATTCTCTGTATCATATTGCCTACTTAGAGGCACTCTCTACTTGACTTACAAAGCCATGTCTGACCCAGCTCTGTTAGAAATGCTACATCTAAAGAAATCCCAATCCTTCTGCACCACACACTCCAGTGACCTCAGCCTCATTACCACAATTAACAAAACATGCTGGAGGGACAGGTTCATAACCCAGAGACTGCCCATGCTATGGAACAGACTTCCCATACATGTCAAGCAGAGCACCTCGCTGGCCCTTTTCAAGAGAAATCTTGAAGAGTGGATGGAAGCAGAAAATTCACCCCGGGGATAATACCAGTGGCTCTACTTGACAGAGGCACTGGGAACAAAGGTCGGGTGGCACTATGCCTGGGTAATCCTATGGCTAGGCTTGTAAAGGCCCCAAGGCCATTAACCTAGTGCACACCTATGAACCTATGAATATAGTAACAGACATAAAACAACTTGAAGTGGGATCTTTAGAAAAGGGTAGGAGCAAATTTCATAAGAAAAATGGAAATTGTGGGAACAATACATACAGGGGAGGAATGAGGTTTAAAAGAAGGCAGGATTTGAATGAGCTGTGTAATGTTTGACTGACAATGACTGGATAGATTATAAGTGATGCATAATGTTTGCAACTGAAAATATGTCAATGTGATTGCCTATGTCATAAGTGATAATTTAATAAAGATGCTTCTTATTTAAAAAAAAAAACAAAAGAACAGGATCATTTTATATATGACAGCTCAAACAACTTTAACTGACTGGCTGGATCTTAGGGACTTAGTACTTTTTAGGCACCTGTTTACTGTGGCTATGCAGGAGGTACTAATGTGGGCAAGAAAGCCCCCTGCTAGAAAATCATGTATTAACAAATGGAAATGTGTTCAAGCTGGTGCCAAAAACATAACATGAACTCATTTACAATAGTGTTTCACTTGTTTTACAATATTTGTATGAGTTGCTTTTCTATTTGCCTGTCTTCTCTATCAAGGTTCATTTGTTTGCCATTGTGGCATGTCTGCCCACGGATCCCCCTTTTTCTAGGCATTCCCATGTCAGCATATTTTTAAAGAAGTTTTGCATAAGAGACCTCCAAGAAAACCAGTGGCTCCTCGTTGGGACACTAATTTTGTGTTAGAGAAGCTAACACTTGGCTCAGTCTGAACCAGCTTATCTGGAAAAGAGTTTAGTCCTTATTCTGACCCTTGCAAAAAGAATGTCTGAGTTGTAAACTCTTATGGTAGAGCAACTTTATTTAATTTTCCACAAGACAGAGTTTCCTTAATCCTTTTTCATGCTTAAAGCGGCATTTAAATTTACTTTAAGCCAAGCTATCCATATCCTTGTGTTATTCCCTGAGCCCGAACATCAGGGAGAAAGGATACTTCATACCTGGATGCCCACAGACAGTTCATGTACTATCTTAACATTGCAAAATTTTGCAGAACTTCTGCTCAGTTGTCTATTTCTTGTTAAGGTAAGGAGAAGGGACAACATGTGTCAAATCAGACTATTTCAAAATGGATATCTCAGTCTATTACCTTTTGTTATTCCCACTGCAACAAAACTATTCCATGCAAGGTCAAGCCATATTTAAAGGTATTACTGCTCAATGCTGGGAGTCTAAACAAAAACCTCCACTCCCTAGAAGTTCTCTTTACTCTGGAGAAAGCTGACATCTGTGTGGTCACTGAGACATGGTTTAAAGTTGTGGAGAGCACACCAACAGGGTTATAATGCCTTCCACACATTTAGGCCAGCTACTTCACCGGTAGGGACTAAAGGTGGAGGTGTCTCTATTGACATGAAAAATAAATATGCTTCAAGGTTGGTCAAACAGGATAATGCACTTGAGCTGCTCCATGTTCAAATCACCATAGGCAAAATCCAATACCACTTTTTTGTAAGCTATAGGTCCCCCTTTATGACCCAGGAAACCCATACCATGTATTTAAACTTATTATAAACATTAACCATCCAACCCAATACCATATTCATGGGTGACTTTAATTACCTCACTATTAACTGGGAACACTATACGACACCAACTGTACAGGCACAGAGAATCCTGGATTTTGTAAACATAAACTCCCTGGATCAGATGGTCCTGTAATGCCTTTCCTGGTAAGGTCAGACCACAAAATGTCCTCTTTTGATGTAAAAATAAAACCTGGACCACTAGCTAAACCTGGAATATTCAGGAACTATTCTAAGGGTAACTTCCCTGCTATTAAGTGAGAACCTGGCAAAATCCAAGCCCCCATAAACCCTGAGAACACTGCTGCCTTTGCAGAATTGTTCACAGAAACCCTGTACAAACATGTTAATAGCTGCATAGAGGCAGCTATACCCACAAGGAAGAAGTACAGAACTAACTCAATAAACAACCCCCCCCTGGTGGAATCACAAAATCAATAGACTGTATAACAGGAGGAAGAAAATCATTGCAAAAATTAGGAGTTGCAGCACCCAGCAGGATAAAAGCACTCTCACCAAACTAAACAAACAACTCAGAGGACAAATAAAGTCTACCAAGGCCAAACTTGAGGTAAGTTTGGCCTCCCAGGCCAAGGACAACTACAAAGCATTCTTTAGCTATATCTGCAACCTCAGAGGCAATACACAAATGTGTGCAGAGCTCATTGTAAATGGAGCCACCTATACTGAGCCAGAAGATATAGCAAACCTCCTGGCTGATAAATTCATGTCCAACCTTACCTCCTCTCTCCCCTTCAACCTTCCCTCAAGAAATACCATCCATATATATAACTTCCCCTACTATCACTAGGGAACAGGTCCTTAATGCTCTATGTAAGACCAAGAACACTGTATCAATGGGCCCAGACAATATCACAGGATGCCTTCTAAATAGCATGAAACATGACCTATCAGGGCCTTTGGAATTACTATTTAACTACAGCCTCCAAACAGGCTTTGTGCCTCATGAATGGAGAAAGACAACAGTCATCCCTCTGCATAAGGTGGGTCATCTACAGACCTTGGAAACTACAAACTCATAAATCTCACTATTCTTATATGTAAAACCATAGAAATAATTATCATGGAGATGATCAATAAAGATATAGTAAACCTCCAGACACTGAACCCAACCCAGTTTGATTTCGTCAAGGGCAGATCATGCCTGCTCAATGTGGTGGACTTCTTTGAGAAGGTCACCAAAGCAACGGATGAAGACAAAAATCATTCACACTGCCTGCCTTGACCCGGCCAAGACAATTGACATAATACCCCACTTGGGCATTGTTGACAAACTCAAGAGGTTAAGTACAAACCCACATGTCACCAGGTAAATAGCCATTAGGCTCACAGACAGGACATAGGAAGTTAGAATTGGGGAGTCCACCTCTTCAGAGAGGCCAGTCACAAGTGGAATCCCTCAGGGATCAGTCCTTGGACTGCTCCTTTTAGGCATTTACTTCTCTGAAATCAAGGCCAATGTCAGTGGTCTCTGACTGACTAAATTTGCAGATGACTGCAAATTAGGATCTGTAATTGAATCTCACAATGACACAAATGTTCTCCAGAAGGTACTAACACATGCAAACAACTGGTGTCAGAGCCATGGACTAAAAATAAATTCCAAGAAATGCATAATAGTATCCTTTGGGAAGTCATCCATCTCTGGTAACTATCATATTGACAACACACCCCTTAGAGTTGACCCAGTAGTCAGGGACTTAGGGACACACACAGATAGTAATCTAGCCTTTGACCATCATGTGTCTACAGTGGTGAGGAAATCATTCTATGTTGTGCAACTTGTAAACAAAGATATGGCATTTATGTCCAAGGAAGTTATTGTTCCACTGTATTCGGCATTCATCAGAGCTATCATTGAGTACAATGCCCCCTTTGGTATGTACTTAACCAGGCATATCCAACAACTGGAATGTCCACAGAGGTTCTTCACTAAAAGAATACAGGGCATAAGTAAAATGTCCTTTGCAGACTGCCTCAAGACTCTATCCCTCTATTCTGTCTCCTACAGGCTTTTGAGGGGAGATCTATGCCTGACATATTGGGCTATGTCAGACCCAACTCTGATGGACCTCTTGCATATCTACAAAGCAAACAGCACCAGAATTACCCATTCTAATGACTTAAACCTTGCCTGTGATATAAATAGGACCTGCTGGAGAGATAGGTATGTATCCCAGAGACTACCTCGTCTATGGAACAGGCTCCCCATCCATGTGAGTTCCTCCCACACCCAATTCAAGTGTAACTTGGACAATTGGATGGGAAACTGGAAATTCATCCCTGGTTTGGCACCTATGTCTCTAATGGACACAGGCAACCTGCAAATGGTTCATCTCAAAGGCCCATCCTTATACTTATCAAGGGTAAGAGAACTTGTCAGAGATTTGGGATTCATGGCTAGGCTTAAAAAGGCCCTTGTGGTCATTAGCCTAGTAAACACCTATGAACCTATGAACCTATATTCTATCATGCCTTGGTTTCATCTATGGCTTTTTGGGAAGAGTTGAATTATAGAAGTATTCTAGAAGCAGTAACTTGATCTTCTGTATATACTTTTACAAAGCACAAAAAAGCCAGATTCCTGCTTCAGGTCTAGGTCAACTTTTGATAGGCCCATTCCCCAGAGCTTCCTGGAACCTTTTACTTCTACCTCCCAGTTGTTTAAGCTATGGCAATCTACCAATACAGCTTAGGCTATCACAGCAATGATTAATATGAAGAACATAGTACGGCTGTGTAAATAAATTTACCATGACAGTAGATGTGAGAATGATCACTGCTGTAGTAGCCACTCCCTCCATCCACTCCCCCCTTGTTTTTGGTGTTTTTTTATTCCTAGTAACGTCTCCTCAAGGCTCAGCCTCCCTCTGTTAGTTGGCATGAAAGCTCTGAAGGTCTTGGCACCCAAATCTGCCTTTTTAGCCAGCTCAGCTCAAGCTAATGGTTTGGTGAGTGGAAGATGCCCTGAAGCTTTGCAGGATATAAAACTTATAGCTTAGGCTAACTGCAATAGGGAGCATTTGCACATCTGCTGTTATAGTAAATTTATCTACACAACTGTACTTTTCTACAACCCATTCAAATTTGCATTTTATTTCAATATTATTCTCTACAGCTGGACTGAAAACTCATAATGCAGATTTAAGTAGCAAAGTCTGTGACTGTGCATATGTGTGTGTATGTGTTGTTTTAATTAAACACAGAAAACCAACATTTACTGTCTCCAGCATGCTAGGACATAGCAGATGAAACAGAAGCATGGACGCTGGTTTTAGTCTGTTTCTGACTGTAGTGCTGACAGCTCACTGTGCAGTTTTTATTCTGAATTTGTTAATGGCTAACCTATCTTCACTTTCAGGGAGTGCAGAAATAGACTGAAACCATAGAATCCATGCCATATAGCTGTTATGATTGTTGACCACTGTGTAGTTTAAGTGTTGCAATGTACAAATAACACACAACAGCAGAGTTTAACATTGCCTGTTGAAACGTCTGTGCTCCTTTCATTTACTCATTCCAGTTTTTAGCAGACAGGCAGTCTTTTGGAATGGTATACTCAAAGGCCAGGCATTAAGGTGAAAGTACATGTCCCATTCACACTTGGAATCGGGTGATGAGAGACAGTAGTTTCATTTATAATTTTACTATGAAATTTATGTGGAATCATTCTTAATGCAACAACAGTTGATCATATATGCAGCTATTCAGCATGTATCATATGTGTGCATCTTTTATCACAGTTAACAGTAGAAGAAAAAAAAAACTAAAAAAATGCCCTTTTCAGGTCACTACAAGTTCCTCTGGACCACCGCCCCCAACCTTCAGCATGTTCCAGCACCTCTGCCCAACACAGTGAACCCTGTGGGACATGCTAATGACAGGTTTCTTATCAGAAGTGTATTCACCTATCCACACAGAATATGTCCTGTCAGTGAGCCAATTGGCTAGCCATCTGATGATGTAGGGGTTTATGCCTAACTCAGTAAGTTTATCTATGATCCACAAGTGGGGTATTGTGTTGAAAGCTTTTGCCAGATCTAGATAAGTGATATGTACCTTTTTACCCTCATCCACTGCCCTGTTGACTTTCTCAAAGAAGTCCACCAGGCTGAGCAGGAAATACCTCTCTTTGAGAAAGCCAAATTGGGTCTGGTCCAGTGTTTTGAGAGTTCATATGTCATTATTGATCAGGTCCATAATAATTCTCTTCATGGCCTTGCAGATAAGACTGCTAAGGCTTATGGATCTGTAGTTCTGTGGGTCAGTTGATGGGCCTCCCCTTATACAGAGGGATGACTGTTGCAGTCCTTCATTCCTCTAGGACAAAGCCTGTCCAGAGGCTGTGGTTAAAGAGGGTTTCTAGTGGTCATGATAGACTCTGTTTTAAGCTATTTATAAGATACATCCTGAATTGTTGTTGAGACCCATGGAGGCTGTGTTTTTGGCTTTAGTGAGCACAGTAAGGACATGTTCCCTCATAATGACTGGTAGGGGAATGGTTGCGGGTATTTCTTTGGATGTGGTAGGAGGGGATGGAGGAGAAGTTTGAACTGAACTTGTCGGCCAACAGGTTGGGTGTAAGTGTTGCCATTCATGATTAGCTTAGCATGTTACTCAGCATTTTTTCTGAGGTTACGAACATAGTTAAAAAAAGCTTTATGGTTATTTTTCACCTGGGAGGCTATGTTTGCCTCATAGTTTGCTTTGGCAGATTTGACCAGCTCTCTAATTTGTTTGTTTAGACAAGTGAGTGTCTTTTTGCACTGTTTTGTCTGCTCCTTCCTTGCTTTGGAGAGGATTTTTCCCTTTTGTTGACTAGTCTATTTATGCTAGGGGCCCACCAGGGTGGTTTATTTTTGCCATTAATCATAGGTTTGACTTGGACAGGTACTGCCTCCTCTATGCAGGTATGAATGTGGTTGTACAATGCTTTTGTGTACAGCTCAGAGTAGGCCTCAGTGTAATCTGGGATCGGAGAGGGTTGGAAGTTTTATAAGCTGCCACTTAGTTTGAGGTCATTGACTTTAGCAAAGTTCTTAATGAGTTTGAAGTTTGATGAGGGTTCTAGGTTACTTTTAATACTAAAGGAGATCATTTTGTGGTCAAACCTTACCAGGGAGGAGTTATTGAACAGGAGGGAGCAGCATCCCCCCATGCTTGTGACTACTAGGTCTAGGATATTTGTACCTGTAGCTGGGGGGATAACTAGTTGCTCCACGGTTGTTGATAAAGTCCAAAAACCTCTGAGCAAGTGAATTACAGGTCATAGAAGTCTCCTAGTTTATGGGGGTGGGTAGTTGAAGTCACCCCTAGGTATGGTGATAGGCTGAATGTTAAGATATTCCAGTAGGTTTAGGTAGGAGGTGTGGTTTTCCAGACTCATGATAAGGGATCTGTAGCTAGCACGGATATGATAGAGGGTTACACCTATGGTTAGTTGGGCATGGAGTAGTTCTAGAAAGTCATGTTGTTGGACCAGTCTTGCAGTGCATGTGCACTTTATGAACACTGAGACACCTCCTCCCTTTGTTTTATCCTGAGCTGAGGGATATCGAAAAGTATGAAAGGCATTATAGCCTTTGATAGCTAGGGTGCTTTGCAAAGTTCTAAACCATGTTTCTGTGACTGCAGGGTTCTAGGTTACTTTAGTCGCTACTGAACTAACATCTGAAATACTCATTGTAGAAATGCTAGACTGTATCATGTTTGCAATTGTACTGTATGACAGATTAACTGTGTAAGCAAGATAGACGTGTTCTAAAGTAAGCCTTGTGTTGCTGTATTGTATCTCCATTTAGGTACTGTCTTTTAATTCCCCACTTGGCTACAACCCACAAGTCCTGCTTTAAAGAGGGTCGCTATACTTGATGCAAACGCATGGACAAGCTCTATTCTACAGTCCCACTACAAACATAACAAATGGCCAAGGTCAATATTTACCTACAGTAAAGTACAAATAAAGCTTATAATTATTACTTTTAAAAATAGTGTACTGGGTTCAAAACACGGCAGTAAACCACCTAATTCCAGCTAATTACAGCAACTCCCCTAGATAATTCTAGCAGAAATCATAATTCGCATTAACAATAGAGAGAGGAAATAGTTTTATGCTTGATGAATTATATAGTAGAATAACAGGGTACTTTAAACACTTACTTATTCACTGGCCCTTGGAAAGTTTTGTGCAGATTTAGCCCAGCTCCGCTTGGGCTCGCTCAGTGCCCCACCCTTCCCCCATATCCCACCTGCCCCTAGTACTCCTACATTTATAGCTACCTAACCACACCCCCATCCCTATTCTAGCCATACAAAGCCACTTCCCTGTCATCTCCCTCCCACTCACATCACTCACCAATTTAACCATTAACATCCCTCTAAGGCAATGTACCATCACCCTAAGACAATGAATACCATCCCACCCACTATTTTAAAGCCAAAACTTAAAACTATACCTCTCATTCTACCGCTTATAATTATACCATACCTACTAACTAGATATGAAGATCAGCAATACCCAGGATTCCACTACCCCAAATATCAAACCAGTACCCCCTTATCTTCACTTAGTACTGGATATACCACCTACTTTCCAGTCCCTAAAACAACAAAACCTAATTACCAGTATCTTAACAAATCAAACCAAAAACACCCTAAATCCAAATATGGTCAAAAATTACTATTTAAACTCATGAAACTATTAGATTACCTAAGAAAAAACATAACTAAAGACGGAGACATCTATCCTAACCCAGGCCCATTGTCAACCCCAAACTCTGATAGCCCACCATTTTCTCTCAGGTCATCTACCTTCCTCCAAATTTACCACCTAAACGTAAGAAGCCTAAACAATAAGGTACATAACCTACATGCCCTTTTAGCAATTTACCTCCCTGACATAATGTGTCTAACAGAAACCTGGCTTAAACCATCAACCAAAGATAATGAGATCTTACCACCTGGTTATAATATACTTAGGGCTGATCGTACAAAGAAAAAGGGAGGTGGGATTGCCGTGCTATACAAAAACACACTTAACGTCATACTCAACCCCATTCAACCACCCCAGATCTCCAATGCTGAAATATTAGCTCTAAAACTACAACTAAACAAACAAAAAAGTGTAAATCTAATTGGGATCTATATCCCCCCTGGGAATAACTCTGACACACTGGAGAACACTCTAAATTGGTTAGCTAACAACTGCCCTCAAGAAACTATTGTTCTGGGCGATGTTAACATTGACTGGAACCTATGTTCTTCAGACACCAACCCCACCCATATAAACCTCCATGGATTCTCACAGACCATATCCTCCTCCACCAGAATAGGTAATTCTAACCAAAAAGAGAGTATCCTTGATTGGATACTCATTAATACTCATCCCCATATGTACATGTCTGAGACCCTTCCCAATGACCTTAGTGATCACCTCATCACATACATAAGGAAAGACAAAATAGTAAGCTCTAAACTGCCCATTTACAGGTCTGTCAGAAATAAGAAAAAATATGACCTCACAAAATTTCAAATGGAATTCAAATCCTGTAATTGGTCAACTCTAAAGTATCTTCCCCTAGATGAGGCTGTAACAAATTTTAACTCCACATTTCTAACCATACTAAATTCTCATGCTCCAAAAAGATCAATCAAAACTAAAACACAAATAGCACCTTGGCTAACAAAAGACTACAAATCTAAAATCAAACTTAGAAACAAAGCATGGGACAAATGGCGTACTACCAAGTCACCCCTAGACCGTATTAAATTCCAACAGCTAAGAAATGAGACTAAAAAAGCCATCGCACTTGACAAAAAAAACATTACTGCCAACTACAATATAAACATCAAAACAACCTCAAAAGTTCTGGGTGGGTTTAAATAATCATCTCCAGCCAGGTAAATCCTCCACTCCTACTCCAGGAACATTATGTGATAAAAGCCCAGTAGAAGTAGCAAATACCTTTAATACTTTCTTCACCGAGACTATTCAGTCCTTAGCCAACCAATTATCTGCTACCTGCTCCTCAATAACAGATTCTATACCCAAGACACTACTCTCCTTTAACCTCCAACCTGTCTCCACTTCCTTCATTCGATCCTTATTGAAGAAGTTAAAGCCAACTACCCTTTCTGCAGATCATCTCCCAGCCGAATATCTGCAAAATGCTGTAGATGTCATAGCATACCCCGTCTCAATCCTAATTAATCGAACCATAACAGAGTCCACAATCCCCTCAATATGGAAAATATCCTGTTATACCACTCCATAAAGGCAGCTCAGCCACAGAACTATCAAACTATAGGCCAATAGCCATATTGTCACCACTTGCCAAAATCATGGAAAAGTGTGTGCACAAACAACTTCTATACTATCTTATCCAGAATAAACTACTAACCGATTCACAACATGGATTCAGACCCCACCACAGTACATCCACTGCCCTCCTCTCTTTTACCGACATAATTAACCATAACCGGAATAACAAAAAAATATCCTCAGCTCTCTTTCTGGACCTGTCTAAAGCCTTTGATATGATGAACCACCAGCTACTTCTCCACACTCTGAAAACCCTGTACTTAGACAACCAAGCTCTAGACTGGTTTCATGCCTACCTCTCTGATAGGCAACAAGCAGTACTCTGGCAGAATAAGCTCTCTCGCCTGTTACCTAATACCATAGGGGTTCCTCAAGGCTCCATATTACGACATCTTCTTTTTTCAGTCTTTATTAATGACCTCCATACAGTCATTCCCGAGGCCACCTGTATTCAATATGCAGATGACTCTACACTAGTATGTTCTGATACATCTCCAATTAACCTACTATCTACAACCCAGCACATTTTTACTACAGTAGAAAACTGGCTATCAGGGCGTCATCTGATCTTGAACCCAAACAAAACCAAATTATTACTCTTCCATCCAACCCATAAAACCTCTCCTATATCCTTTACCATAAAATCCAACAATGGGACTATCATCTCCCCAGACTCCTATACTAAACTTTTAGGAGTTACCATTGACAATAAACCTAGATTCGATATGCACATTAACCATACCATTAAAACCGTTAACAAGACACTTGGGTCATTGTACAGGATAAAAACTTTCCTAACTCCAATTGCCAAAGTGGCCATTGCTCACTCACATCTTCTCTCTACCCTTCTATATGCCTCTCCCATGCTTACTAACCTTAACAAATCTGACATAAACAAACTCTCATGTTGTTATAATCATATTGCCAGATTTGCAACTGGTATGCCCTATAGAACTCACCACTGCTTTAACCTAAAAAACCTCAGCTGGATAGAACTACCAAACCTTCTACAGCTGAACCAACTCATAGAAGCATTTAAAATTCTCAAACAACCTGATAACACTCCTGCACTGAAAAATTTAATTATTCCTTACACCAATCTAAGCTGTCTTTGCTCATCAAACAGGCTACTTGTCCAAACAATCAAATCCTATAACTCAAGGGGGTGATCCTCTGTTTGCCAACGCCATTGGAAAAATATGGAACTCCCTCCCCTACAACCTCACTCTTACTACCTCCCTAAACCAATTCAAAAAGAGTCTAAACCTCCATTTTAAGTCACATGGGCTTTACCAATGCTCTAACCCAGATTAGCTTCTCCTCAATTAACCAAGATCATACTTTTCCTCAGGATTACCCAAGTTCAAAAACTTTAAACTTTTATTCTCAAAAGACCTAACCCTATATTTCCTTGATGAATTTCTGACCATAATTGGAAGCCCTTAAACCTTTGCTAAAAGGACAACTTAGGGAAGGAACCTGTAACTCCAAACAAGAACAATGTATAGTAACTAAACACAAAAGCTATTATTGTCTTTTTAATCTAACATGTTTTTAAAAATCTGTATAAGATCTGTTGTATTTTGTGATTGCTATTGCTAGACTGTTTTGTTGCACTATATAAATTGCATATTTTTCTCCTCAGCTGCATTACTAAATGAAACAATATGTAACTATGTAACATGTATGTAACTTACTGACAATGTGGAGCTTTACTCCCCGGGCCTCCGCTGAAAATGGACATGTATCCATTCGGACTATCCACGTCAACAAATGTAAAATAAATAAATAATAAATATATGTCTGTGTTCTCCAGGGTGAGGAGTTCTTACAAGGAGTGCAGTTTTTTTATTTAAACTCCTAGCATTCAGCAGCAGTACCTTTAGGTAATAGTGATTTTTGTTATGTTGGAGAGTTTAACAACTTGGCATGGCCTAAAAAAGGCACTATGGGGATAGATATATTTTTTGCCAGTGTCTGGTAACCAAGTGGGGACAAGTACAGACCATCTCTGGCAAAGCATCGTGGTAAGCCAATCATGTCTCCCCAGGCTGACAGATATTGGATTCCCTTGTTGTGACACAAGAAACTAAGCCAATTGTTGAAGTCAGTCAGTTTTTGCTGATACTGAGGCATCATCACAGATGAAGGTAGGAGGATACTCAAGGCTAGATTCATACTTGCCTGGGACACATACTCAGAGAGCCCCATCATGCCTCTCTTTATATAATCTGATGAGGTATGTCTTAGGTTGTTTACACTCACATGAACTATGACTGTGTCATACTGGTACTCGTGGTTTAAAGACCTAAGTGCATGCATGATCTGGCAGATCCTTGCTCCAGACAGACAGACAGACAGACAGACAGACAGACAGACAGACAGTTCACTGTGATCTCCACCTTGTTTAGCCTGGTAAGGGGGACGTCAGTATGTCTTACAATGGAATCTCCAACAACTAAAATGTTTGGCTGTGTGGTGTGTTGCCTTATGGGCTTGGAAGCAGGACTTCTATGATTGTCAGAGTTATATGTTGTGTGAGGTACTGTTTTTTTAAGTGTGCATGGGGCCACTGAAAGGTCTTGGAGGTTTGGATAGATTACAAGTGAGCACCTCTGCATATGTGGGTCTATATGTTTGTTCCTTAGAGTTGGTAGTGAGTATTTTGGGTGTAACACTGACAACCTGGTTTACATTTTTTGTGTGTATGTGTGAGTGTGTGTGTGTGTGTGTGTGTGTGTGTATGTGTGAGTGTGTGTGTGAGCTTTGCCTCCAATGATATTGTGTATCTACATCTCTCACATGCTGTGTTTGCCTTTTCTAAGATTAAATGGTTGTCAGTGACCATGAGGCAGTTACTACACTGCCTCAGGATGCCCATATCCACCAGGCCAGAAAAAAGAGATGCCAGGGAAGCGCCTGTCCATTATCCCAGATCATTAGTAGATAATAATAATAAAATGAATTCCTTAGGGTCGCCAGAGGCAGCTCATTCTTCAACAGAGTAAATCCAAATCAAAAAGACGAGACGCCACCACAGCGAATGTTTATTGCTAAAGCACTATAAAAAATAATAAAAGTTAAAATCCTGGATGAGCACCTTCAGCCTTTAAATCCTTCTTCAAATCTTAAATAACAGGTAATCAGTTCCTTTTTTTCAAAATGTAATCAGCCAATGAACTGTCATCTTTGCATCTGCCGACCCTGTGATGATAAATAACAGGTGATTATCTGTTATGTATGATCAGAAGAAGGCCTTAAAAGGCTGAAAGCACTCTTCCAGAATTTTAACTTTTATTATTTTTTATAGTGTTTTATCAATAAACCTTCTTTGTGGTGGCATCTCATCTTTTAGATCTTTAGTAGATGAGAAGGAGTAGGGGAGAGTCATTTAAAGGTCAAAGTGAGAGTTAGTAACATACTATTAGATGACCTGCAGTGGTGCTGCCCTCTGTGCAAACTGGCAGCTATTTGAGAAGCTAGGTACAGTACTATGGAGAACATTTCCTATACAGGATTTTAAGCTGGAGAAGGCATGGGTAGCTGCTTTTGCACAATGCACAAACATGAGGCTTTTATAGCAGCAGAATAGCTCAAGTGTAGTAACAAATATTTTATAACTAAAGGCAGAACTCCTGCATTATCAGGAATCCTTTGAAATAAGTTCACAAACCGTGAGAAATGTTCCCAAATGCAGAAAAATGTATGCAAATTCAGGAGAATTTCTACAAAGACAGAAAAAAACTTTGCAAATCTTAGAAATATTTTGACAACTTGGGAGAACTTTGGCAAACTCACAACAGCTTTTGCAGTATTAGAGGAGGTAGGTTAGGAAATAGAATATTGTTAAAAAGACTTAAGAGCAGTACAGTAACAAACAAATGGCATTTCTTTAGCAAGTAGAGACTAAAATGGTAATACATTCAAACAAATCAATAAATGCAGCACAGAACTGTTAAATAGCACTGAGATAGTTAGCGCAAGGGTAAAAAATACTTATATCAGCTTTGTAGGTCCAAGAAGCAATCCAAGGCATTGTAGTCACAGATGGAGATAGTTAGCGCAAGGGTAAAAATACTTATATCAGCTTTGTAGGTCCAAGAAGCACGGTAAAAATACTTATATCAGCTTTGTAGGTCCAAGAAGCAATCCAAGGCATTGTAGTCACAGATGTATATCAGCTTTGTAGGTCCAAGAAGCAATCCAAGGCATTGTAGTCACAGATGTCTAAGCCAGGCACAGGGAAGCCCTTAATAAATGTGATGACTGAATATCAATAAGTTCAATTCTTGGGGACCCCTCCTCCAGAGATGCTGTCATCTGATTTGCTTTACTTGCAAACTTATCCGTGCAGTCTCCAGAGAAAGGCACCTTGATTTATTGCATTACCTTAACAGGGAGGCTGAAATCATCAAAATTGTGCGGAAAAGCTGGTCTTCATTTCATTTAAAAAACTTGCCATCAGTCTGGTTATTTAGGAAGCTGAAGCAGTAATAAAGTTGTGCAACAAGGAGCTGAAGCATTTTAACAGGAGTTAAATCATATGAAATAAATTCAGTTTCTTTAATGCATGCAATTTTTACAAAGATGAGTGGCAGTTTTAACCTGTCATAATTTGTAATTCATCAACAGTGATAGACATGTCTTCCCTTTCTTCTTACAGTGACAACTGTGGAAAAAAGTCACTATCTGCTTCCCACACTCTAAACTCACAAAATATTTTCAGCATGATGCTTTTACTCAGCCACCTGCCACTGCTGTGTGTAAGCAAGCCAATGCACTTGGTTCACATAGCTGATAAGCAAGCAATAATGCCCACCCAGGGGTATTATGAGGCCCAACGCTGCAGACAGAGGGCCTTTACACTACTGGAAGGGTGTTATTTATACAGTAATACACACCTTGGAGGGCATTATTGAGCGAATGGATGTCTGTAAAATTGTTGTGTTTTACTTACTTATTTTTTTTTATTAGTATATTATTTTTATATGTTTTTGATGGAAAGTAGTTCCTCTGTCTACCGTTTCAAACTTGCTGTAGTTTATGTAAATGGTGTTGGAGGAAGTATTTTACATCCAAAATATAAAGTTTTCAAAACATTTTTACTTAATTTTTTTCTTTACTTAATTTTTTTTGGTCCCTTACTCCCAAAATGTGTGGTTTGTTGCCAGTCATTGGGTTTGAAGTCACTACATATTGACATACATTTCAGTTTCAGATGTGCATTCTAAAACAAATCCTGTTATTCAAGCAACTTTGTAATTT
Organism: Protopterus annectens; assembly: GCF_019279795.1. Classification (NCBI taxonomy): domain Eukaryota; kingdom Metazoa; phylum Chordata; order Ceratodontiformes; family Protopteridae; genus Protopterus; species Protopterus annectens. The sequence goes on along the minus strand of NC_056749.1, from coordinate 14,081,696 downwards.
TGTAAGAGCAAAATTTAAAAACTGTTACTATTTATGAGCTTTATTTTATGCTTTATTCAGATTTCTTGAGTTAACAGGTGGGGAGGTATGCAGTTCTCTTTCCTGCTACTGTCCCTACGTGATCGATCATATCCCACCCCCCCAACAGAAAACAGTTGTGGTTCAGAAAATGCATGTTAATACAAATCCTGTTATTCGAGCAACACTGCAATTTTATAATAGTAATATCTGTTCTTATTTTTGAAACTTTGTGCCCCCTTTATTTTAGGCTCTAGCCAGATATCTTGAGCTAAGAGGTCAAGAGGTATGCAAACCTGTTAACTGCTTCTGCTGCCACTGCTCACTCGCTGTCACACTTCACATAAATATGCACAACCACAATTTTGCTCTCATTCATGCAAGCATGCATACACTCACACACACAGAAACATACACACACGCACACACTTTTCTTTCTTTTTTTGTGTTTCTTTTATACTCTCGAAACAGCAAACGCTCTGCTTAGTGAGTGTGAAATAACGGCGCAATTGATCTCACTCACACTCTCATGCATGCATACAGTCACACACTAAGACATGCACACACACAAATACTTTTCTATTTTTTTTAATATTCTTCTCTTTTTATTTTATACTTCCTGAACAGCAAATGGGCTGCTTGGTGATTGTAAAATAATGGCGGCTGTTAACTTTCTTTCAGTCTGAGCTCCACGGCAGACTTATTTTTCAGCAGGAATTACCTGGACATTAACACTCTGCTGGAGGATGTTCGTAATTCAATCAGGGTGCCGAAGTACAGGTCGCCCATTCTATAACAAGTGGTAAAACCGGTGGCATAGCAGACTACAAGTTCAGTGAATGGAGTTTATAACTTATGTTGTGTCCATGGTATTTCTAAGCTCACCTGTAAGTTTGGAGGACAGCTTGCTCTGGTGGACAAGGCAGTATATGCATCTCATTTGTGGAGTACCAGCGGATAGGTCCTGAACCCTGCCTCCTGTAAAAGGTGTGCTATTTACTCCTAACTTGTTTACTCAATCCAAATTTGTCCAGTCTTCCTGAAAACTAAAATAATCTTCTGAAAACATTATTTCAATTATTTTGTGTACTTTAAAACAAATTAATTCCAGGAATTCCTTACAAAAGCAGCTGCAAAAAAAAATCCCACAAAAAGACATAATTGTCTTACATCACTGTTATTAGTTGATGCTTCCACAACAAGAGACATTTACCTCAGCAGTTTTCAGTCCCTGCAAGAGTAACAAAAACATCTGTCACAAGGACTTTAACTCTTCTGATGGCTGATGTGCCAGACAGGAAAATGTTCCTAATACACTGTAACAGCCCTTCTTAGGGCTGCTATCACGCTCCTCTTTACTCTCTCAACATCAATAAAATGTTTCTTTTTTCACTAATATCCACAAAGAGAATGTCAGAAGGAGTTGCACTGTGTCTTTGTGGATTTAGAGAAAGCATATGACAGGGTGCCTAGAGAGGAGTTGTGGTATTGTATGAGGAAGTCAGGAGTGGCAGAGAAGTATGTAAGAGTGGTACAGGATATGTACGAGGGTAGTGTGACAGCGGTGAGGTCTGCTGTTGGAGTGATGGATGCATTTAAGGTGGAGGTGGGATTACATCAAGGATCAGCTCTGAGCCCTTTCTTATTTGCAATGGTGATGGACAGGTTGACAGACGAGATCAGACAGGAGTCCCCGTGGACTATGATGTTTGCAGATGACTTTGTGATCTGTAGTGAGAGTAGGGAACAGGTGGAGGAGACCCTGGAGAGATGGAGATATGATCTACAGAGAAGAGGAATGAAGGTCAGCAGGACTAAGACAGAATATATGTGTGTGAATGAGAGGGAGGATAGAGGAATGGTGAGGATGCAAGAAGTAGAGGTGGTGAAGATGGACGATTTTAAATACTTGCGGTCAATAGTTCAGAGTAATGGTGAGTGTGGAAGAGAGGTAAAGAAGAGAGTACAGGCAGGATGGAGTAGGTGGAGAAGAGTATCAGGAGTGATTTGTGACAGACAAGTACCCGTAAGAGTGAAAGGGAAGGTCTACAAGAGGGTAGTGAGACCAGCTATGTTATATGGGTTAGAGACAGTGGCATTGACAAAAAGGCAGGAGTTTGAGCTGGATGTGGCAGAGTTAAAGATGTTAAGATTTGCACTGGGTGTGATGAGGGTGGGCAGGATTAGGAATAAGTATATTAGAGGGTCAGCCCAGGTTGGAAGGTTTGGAGACAAAGCCAGAGAGGCAAGATTACGTTGGTTTGGACATGTGCTGAGGAGGGATGCTGAGTATACTGGGAAAAAGATGGTAAGGATGAAGCTACCAGTAAAAGAGGAAGGCCTAAGATAAGGTTTATGGATGTGGTGAGAGAGGACATGCAGGTGTTTGGTGTGATAGAGCAAGATGCAGAGGAGAGGAAGAAATGGAAACAGGTGATCCGCTGTGGCGACCCCTAACGAGAACAGCCGAAAGAAGATGATGATGATCCACAAAAACTAGACTGATGCTAATGTCATTTTTCTGTTGATTAGTGCAAGAATGGGTCATGTGAGGCTATCTTCATAGCATAATGTCAGGCTATGGATTTTGTGACAGTAGGTATCAGAACCCATTGGGATACTGGCTTCAACTTTTGGAAAGCAAGTCTTGAAGGGTCTTCTCATATTATACTCTTTCTACTCTGAGATGCTCTCTTTCCAAAATGAATACTTTGGCTTTGTGCCAGTATGAAATGACAAGTACTTTTCAGTCTCTTCATTGCTAAATTGTCTGTTTTCATTATTAATCTTTCTTCTCTTTAACAGTGACACTTTTCTTTCCTTGTCATTCCAGATTAGCTAATGAATACATGGATAGACTGTTAAGACTTCTTACTTACAATTGCTGGGACAACTTTGTGCCATTGCAAGTAAGTGGCCCGTGTAACAGAAACTGAACCTAGATACAGTAGGCTGGAAAAGATTTTTCCTTTAGTGTCCCCTGCCATCCATGTTTCCCTTCACTGCAGCTCTCATACTTCAAACTACAATGGAATAATTTCAAAACATGCATCTCTGACCATACAAAGACCTCTCAGTATGGCTGAATAAATCAGCTGTAATAAGATGTTTAAATATTACTTTGCCAAGAAGTCTGCTCTGAAACTCTTAGGTAACTTCTTAGAAAGGCACAGTGTGTGTTATATAATGTCTACTCTACTACTGGCCTGAGATCATCACTGCAGCTCCACTGCTTGCACTTTCCTCTGCCTGTATCTACACTAGATACGCTGTGCATATTAGTGCTGGAAAGCTCAGGGTTATGTTTGCACATACAGTTTTACTTATAATGCTTACTGTTTCTGTAGCTGACCATTCGCTGGTCCCACTTCAACACCAATGTTCTGTTTGAGTTGCTGGACTTGGGGGGAAAAAGAATACAACACACACACATTTTACAAGGACCAGCTCTTTCTTCTCCTAGGTAAGCCAGATGCAACTGGTAAAAGGACCTGATTTTTTTTTTTTTTCATTTTCACATGCATTTATATGTATTTTAGACCCTATAACAAGACTGCCTGATTACCTCTTTCATGCTTCTAGGTGAGATTACTGTATGGATTTCAACTCTTGCAAAGGAGAAATCTCAGGACCAAATGAGAGAAATTCCCTTTAAGTAATGATTTCCACTATACCTTTCAACTTCTTAGCTCAAGAAATCTGGGCAAAGCCTAAAATAATGGTGGGGGGGGGGGGCAAAGGCCCAAAATTAGGGACAGATTTTATTTTTTTTTATTTCAACACCCACAGTGCTGACTTAAAACCTGAAGAAGATATTGAACACACTAGACTCAATCTAACCATTATGACAGTATGTTCTGGTCTGTCATTTGGGCCTCCACTGTTTCTGGTGGTTTGGACATTATTAACATTTGTTGTTACTGATGATGGTAGCAGCACTATAGTCCTTTGTATGGTCGTAAATTTGCAGATAGCATTTCTCCCAGGGCCTCCGCTGAAAACAGGATCTGTGGAACCTAGTCAGACTTTCCCGGTCAACAAATGTTAAATAAATAAATAAATAAAATTAATTTTCCCTGATGTGTATTCTTATGGATGTCAGTGTTTAGTCCAAATGATTTGGTAGACTTTGCAGCGTAAAGACGTCAGTGTGACTCACTTTTTACTTTTGGTGGCAGATTTCCCACATCTTTCAGTGACGATTCCTTGGCATTATATTTTCCCCACATATCCAGGTTCAACCTTGAAGGGGCCTTTTTGGTTGATTTTCACAAGTTAGTAATCTTTTGGGACACCTTTAACTTTAGTTTCCCTACAGTCTTTTTAAGTTTTCAGATGTTTAGTTTAGTATTTATGGTTTCAGTGTTTAGTTTTTGTGCCCACCCTGACACCTAGCCTGAGGACAAGGACAAGAGTTAGATGAACAGTTGTTTCTTGTGCACCTTCTTTGGAGACAATCTCCTGACCCAACTTATGTTTACCTCCCACCTCCTCCTCCTGTTTAATTCCCTTCTGCACCCTGGTCCACCTCCTCACCAAACTAGACAGTGAGTACCACTCACCTCAATCCTCTTGTTTTAGCGGAGTGTTAACATACACCTTGGGGATTATGACCAATGATTCTTCATTTCTTTACACTTTTTGATCCCTTTAGCCATTTCTCTTACCGGAGGATGAAGGGTCCACAGAAGTGCAGGCTGTTCACCACACAAAAAGCATGAGTATTTCGTACACTTAAGTACAATAATTGAGTTTTTCTAATGGCATTATAATGGTTCCTTGCAAGTCAAAACTGAGGCATAGCCTCTTTCAGCCTATTACAAAATGGGTTTTGTTAGGTCACTTATTTATACTTAGAGAAGAACCAACCATCTGCACTCTCACGATGGGCTTTTTCTTTTAGTAAGTACTTTTTACTCCATCTCATAACAGGATGATATAAATATAACCCATCCCACACCCTCTTTAAAGCACCCATTTATGCAACAACTGGTTTCTCTTCATGTTCCAACTCCCAAAGTGGAAAGGAAGGTCAGTACTGGTTGCATACCTAGCTAAACAGACACTGCACAAGGCTATTTGTCATTTCAGTCTACCCTCAATGAGGTTTCACCTCATGCATTTCCCTTTGCAAAGAAACCACTACAGCAGGTATGAAATATATTTTTTGATACATGTTTACAGTTAATGGGTTGTTTGGATAATAACTGGGAGGGGTAGACCCTATCCTGCTACCTGCACACACAAGTAGTGCCTGAGAATAAATGGGGTACTCCCCATGGGTCTTTAACATCACATACACCCCATACTGATATGAGTCTCCAAAGGAGTCTCTTTCTTAACTTCCATTCCCCTGCGATGACTTCTACTATATGGTGGAGTGCAGGTACTTCTAGAAATCTTGTCAGTGCAGTATAAAGATACATGATCAGTTATCTAAAGGAGTTACTGACGTCAACCACAGTGCTTTTAGAATTAGCTTGCTTCACCAAGTTTTCTCACATGACGTCAAATCCCGAATTTCCACTGGTCCCCAATATCAGCATGTCTAACCCAGTTAGTCCATTACCCATTTGATTTCCTCTGGGTTCAAAAGGACCCCATGAGTTGACCAGTGACTGGACCATTGGGCCTTTTACCAGTCCCTCACCGCATGGATTCTTTATTCAGTCAGGTTAGCAGCAGCCAATAGAAGAAGCTGTCATTCATGTATTTAAGTCTTGCCAATCTGATTGCCAGTTTTTTTTAACAGATGTCCACCTTTTCATCAAAAACAATTAAAAACTGTGAAAATACGAATGTTTTACCACTGGAGTTGTCTTTCTGTAACTTTTTGATTTAATTTAAAGAAAAATGTGATTTTGTTTTGAAGAAGTCCTAATGTTGAGGATGAATGTGACATTTCCTCATTATCATATATTATGTCTTCTGTATTTTTATTTCTATATATAAAATGTTTTATTTTAGTTACTATTTTGACTTATCAAGTAAATCCTGTGTGATTAATGAAAGTACTATAACATGTTAAAATATAGGGACTGTGTACAATGGCAAACTGTTATATTTTGTAGCGGTACCAATACTCATGAATTATTTCTAAACTTGCATCTTTGACCATATGGAACACTGTTAATAAGGTTTAAAGATACATGCTTACAAATCAGTTATGATACACCAATCATCAATAATATACAGATGGGCAAGATTCAGCTCACATGCTGCCAAATGAATATTTATTTTTATTTTATTTATTTTGAAATTTGTTAACCATGTATGTCAACTGGGCACGATCCTTTCTCAGCAGAGGCCAAGGGAGAAAAGCTCCAGGCAGAATATAATATTGATATGTACATTGCTAAAATATTGATACATACAATTCAAAAGTCTAACTACAGAGTTGGCAATATGCACAAGTTAAGTTTCTAAACTACAGTAGTTATAAGATATGTCTCAGTCAGAGGAGGTAGATTATACATATGAATGATATAGTGAAGAGATGAGTGGATAAGCAAGATCAAGAGTATTTAACTTAGAGAAGACATACAACCTGGTAGCGTAATCATGAGCACTACATACACAGAGCAGGTAGAGTAAATATGAGCAGTACGTACACAGAGCAGGTAAAGTAAACACAAGCAGTACGTACACAGAGCAGGTACAGTAAACATAAGCAGTACGTACACAGAGCAGGTAGAGTAAACACAAGCAGCACGTACACAGAGCAGGTACAGTAAACACAAGCAGTACGTACAAAGAGCAGGTACAGTAAACATAAGCAGTACGTACACAGAGCAGGTACAGTAAACACAAGCAGTACGTACACAGAGCAGGTAAGTAAACATAAGAAGTACGTAAACAGAGCAGGTACAGTAAACATAAGCAGTAAGTACACAGAGCAGGTAGAGTAAACACAAGCAGTACGTACACAGAGCAGGTAGAGGTAAGTAAAACAAGTAAGTACACAGAGCAGGTAGAGTAAACACAAGCAGTACGTACACAGAGCAGGTAGAGTAAACATAAGCAGTAAGTACACAGAGCAGGTACAGTAAACATACATTGCCAACTCTGTAGTTAGACTTTTGAATTGTATGTATCAATATTTTATCAATGTACTCAGTAGTTAGACTTTTGAATTGTATGTTTACGTACACAGAGCAGGTACAGTAAACATAAGCAGCACGTACACATAGCAGGCAAAGTAAACATGAACAGTACATACACAGAGCAGGTGGAGTATACACAAGCAGTACATACACAGAGCAGGCAGAGTAAACATGAACAGTACATACACAGAGCAGGCAGAGCAAACATGAACAGTACATACACAGAGCAGGTGGAGTAAACATGAGCAGTACATACACAGAGCAGGTAGAGTAAACATGAACAGTACATACACAGAGCAGGTGGAGTATACACAAGCAGTACATACACAGAGCAGGTAGAGTAAACATGAACAGTACATACACAGAGCAGGTGGAGGAGCAGGAAGAGTAAACACAAGCAGTACGTACACAGAACAGGTAGAGTAAACATGAGCAGTACATACACAGAGCAGGTGGAGTATACACAAGCAGTACATACACAGAGCAGGCAGAGTAAACATGAACAGTACATACACAGAGCAGGTGGAGTAAACATGAGCAGTACATACACAGAGCAGGCAGTGTAAACATGAACAGTACATACACAGAGCAGGTGGAGTAAAGATGAGCAGTACATACACAGAGCAGGTAGAGTAAACATGAACAGTACATACACAGAGCAGGTGGAGCATACACAAGCAGTACATACACAGAGCAGGTAGAGTAAACATGAACAGTACATACACAGAGCAGGTGGAGTATACACAAGCAGTACGTACACAGAACAGGTAGAGTAAACACGAGCAATACTTACTCAGAGCAGGAAGAGTAAACACAAGCAGTACGTACACAGAACAGGTAGAGTAAACACGAGCAGTACATACACAGAGCAGGTAGAGAAAATATGAGCAATATGTACACAGAGCAGGTAGAGTAAACACAAGCAGTACGTACAAAGAGCATGTACAGTAAACATAAGCAGTACGTACACAGAGCAGGTAGATGAAACACGAGCACTACATACAGAACAGGTACAGTAAACATAAGCAGCACGTACACAGAACAGGTGGAGTAAAAATGAGCAGTACGTACACAGAGCAGGTGGAGTAAACACAAGTGGTACGTACACAGAGCAGGTAGAGTAAACACAAGAAGTACATACACAGAGCAGGTAGAGTAAACATAAGCAGTACATACACAGAGCAGGTGGAATAAACACAAGCAGTATGTACACAAAGCAGGTAGAGTAAACACAAGCAGTACGCATATAGAGCAGGTAGAATAAACATGAGTGGTACACAGAGCAGGTAAACTAAACGCAAGCAGTATGTACACAGAGCAGGTATAGTAAACATGAGCAATACGTACACAGAGCAGGTAGAGTAAACACGAGCACTACATACAGAACAGGTACAGTAAACATAAGCAGTACGCACACAGAACAGGTGGAGTAAAAACGAGCAGTACGTACACAGAGCAGGTAGAGTAAACACAAGCAGTACATACACAGAGCAGGTACAGTAAATACTAGCAGTACAAACACAGAGCAGGTACAGTAAACACAAGCAGTACGTACACAGAGCAGGTAGAGTAAAAATGAGCAGTACGTAAACAGGACAGGTAGAGTAAACATGAGCAGTACGTACACAGAGCAGGTAGTGTAAACACACGGAGTACGTACAAAGAGCAGGTACAGTAAACATAAGCAGTACATCCACAGAACAGGTAGCATAAATACGAGCAGTACGTACACAGAGCAGGTAGAGTAAACACAAGCAGTATGTGCACAGAGCATGTACAGTAAACATAAGCAGTACATACTCAGAGCAGATAGAGTAAATATGAGTAGTACGTACACAGAGCAGGTGGAATAAACACAAGCAGTATGTACACAGAGCAGGTAGAGTAAACACAAGAAGTACATACACAGAACAGGTACAGTAAACATGAGCAGTACATACACAGAGCAGGTGGAATTAACACAAGCAGTATGTACACAGAGCAGGTATAGTAAACACAAGCAGTACATATACGGAGCAGGTAGAATAAACATGAGTGGTACAGAGAGCAGGTAAACTAAACACAAGCAGTACGTACACAGAGCAGGTAGAGTAAACATGAGCAGTACGTACAGAGAGCAGGTAGAATAAATACAAGCAGTACATACACAGAGCAGGTACAGTAAACATGAGAAATACATACACAGAGCATGTAGAGTAAACACAAGCAGTACATACACAGAGCAGGTACAGTAAACACTAGCAGTACATACACAGAGCAGGTACAGTAAACACAAGCAGTACGTACAAAGAGCAGGTACAGTAAACATAAGCAGTACGTCCACACAACAGGTAGCATAAATATGAGCAGCATGTACACAGAGCAGGTAGAGTAAACACAAGCAGTACGTACACAGAGCAGGTACAGTAAACATAAGCCGCACGTACACAGAGCAGGTACAGTAAACACTAGCAGTACATACACAGAGCAGGTAGCGTAAATATGAGTAGTACGTACACAGAGCTGGTAGAGTAAACACATGCACTACATACACAGAGCAGGAACAGTAAACATAAGCAGTATGTAAACAGAGCAGGTAGAGTAAACATAAGCAGTACGCACACAGAACAGGTAGAGTAAACATGAACAGTACATACACAGAGCAGGTGGAGTAAACACAAGCAGTACATACACAGAGCAGGTAGAGTAAACATGAAAATTACATACACAGAGCAGGTGGAGTAAACACGAGCAGTACGTACACAGAGCAGGTAGAGTAAACACGAGCACTACATTCAGAGCAGGTACAGTAAACATAAGCAGTACGTACACAGAACAGGTGGAGTAAAAATGAGCAGTACGTACACAGAGCAGGTGGAGTAAACACAAGCAGTGCATACACAGAGCAGGTAGAGTAAACACAAGCAGTATGTACACAGAGCATGTACAGTAAACATAAGCAGTACATACTCAGAGCAGATAGAGTAAACATGAGCGGTACGTACACAGAGCAGGTGGAATAAACACAAGCAGTATGTACACAGAGCAGGTAGAGTAAACACAAGCAGTACGTTTACAAAGCAGGTAGAATAAACATGAGTGGTACACAGAGCAGGTAAACTAAACACAAGCAGTACATACACAGAGCAGGTAGAGTAAACATGAGCAGTACGTACAGAGAGCAGGTGGAGTAAACACAAGCAGTACATACACAGAGCAGGTACAATAAACATGAGCAATACGTACACAGAGCAGGTAGAATAAACAGAAGTAGTACGTACACAGAGCAGGTAGAGTAAACATGAGCAGTACGTACACAGAGCAGGAAGAGTAAACACAAGCAGTATGTACACAGAGCAGGTACAGTAAACACTAGCAGTATATATACAGAGCAGGTATGGTAAACACAAGCAGTACGTACACAGAGCAGGTAGAGTAAACATGAACAGTGCATACACAGAGCAGGTAGCGTAAACACATGCAGTACATACAAAGAGCAGGTACAGTAAACATAAGCAGTAGGAACAAAGAACAGGTAGCATAAATACGAGCAGTACGTACACAGAGCAGGTAGAGTAAACACAAGCAGTACGTACATAGAGCAGGTATAGTAAACATAAGCAGCATGTACAGAGAGCAGATACAGTAAACACTAGCAGTACATACACAGAGCAGGTAGTGTAAATGTGAGTAGTATGTACACAGAGCTGGTAGAGTAAACACATGCAGTACGTACACAGAGCAGGCAGAGTAATCATAAGCAGTACGTACACAGAGCCGGTACAGTAAACACTAGCAGTACATACACAGAGCAGGTAGAGTAAACACAAGCAGTACGTACACTGTGCAGGTGGAATAATAATGAGCAGGGCGTACATAGAACAGGTGGAGTAAACTTGACCAGTACATACACAGAGCAGGTAAAGTAAACAAGAGCAGTATGTACACAGAGCAGGTAGAGTAAACACTAGCAGTGCATACACAGAGCAGGTAGAGTAAACACAAGCAGTACGTACACAGAGCACGTACAGTAAACCTAGCAGTACATACACAGAGCAGGTAGAGTAAACACAAGCAGTACATACACAGAGCTGGTACAGTAAACACTAGCAGTACATACACAGAGCAGGTAGAGTAAACACAAGCAGTACATACACAGAGCCGGTACAGTAAATACAAGCATTATGTACACAGAGCAGGTACAGTAAAGACAAGCAGTACGTACACAGAGCAGGTACAGTAAACACAAGCAGTACGTACACAGAGCAAGTATAGTAAAGACAAGCAGTATGTACACAGAGCAGGTACAGTAAACACAAGCAGTATGTACACAGAGCCAGTACAGTAAACACTAGCAGTACATACACAGAGCAGGTAGAGTAAACACAAGCAGTACGTACACAGAGCAGGTACAGTAAACATAAGCAGTACATACACAGAGCAGGTACAGTAAACATGAGCAGTACGTACACAAAGCAGGTAGCGTAAACATGAGCAGTATGTACACAGAGCAGGTACAGTAAACATAAGCAGCACGTACACAGAGTAGGTACAGTAAACACTAGCAGTACATACACAGAGCAGGTAGAGTAAACACAAGCAGTACGTACACAGAGCAGGTAGAGTAAACACAAGAAGTACATACACAGAGCAGGTAGAGTAAACATGAGCAGTACATACACAGAGCAGGTGGAGTAAACACAAGCAGTACATACACAGAGCAGGTAGAGTAAACATGAAAAGTACATACACAGAGAAGGTGGAGTAAACATGAGCAGCACGTACACAGAGCAGGTAGAATAAACAGAAGCAGTACGTACACAGAGCAGGTAGGGTAAACATTAGCAGTACGTATACAGAGCAGGTAGAGTAAACACATGCAGTATGTACACAGAGCAGGTACAGTAAACATAAGCAGTACATACACAGAGCAGGAACAGTAAACATAAGCAGTACGTAAACAGAGCAGGTAGAGTAAACATAAGCAGTACGTACACAGTGCAGGTAGAGTAAACATGAACAGTACATACACAGAGCAGGTGGAGTAAACACAAGCAGTACATACACAGAGCAGGTAGAGTAAACATGAAAAGTACATACACAGAGAAGGTGGAGTAAACATGAGCAGCACATACACAGAGCAGGTAGAATAAACAGAAGCAGTACGTACACAGAGCAGGTAGGGTAAACATGAGCAGTAAGTACACAGAGCAGGAAGATTAAATACAAGCTGTATGTACACAGAGCAGGTACAGTAAACACTAGCAGTACATATACAGAGCAGGTACAGTAAACACAAGCAGTACGTACACAGAACATGTAGAGTAAACAAGAGCAGTACGTACACAGAGCAGGTAGCGTAAACACATGCAGTACGTACAAAGAGCTGGTACAGTAAACATAAGCCGTACGTACAAAGAACAGGTAGCGTAAATACGAGCAGTATGTACACAGAGCAGGTAGAGAAAACACAAGCAGTATGTACATAGAGCAGGTATAGTAAACATAAGCAGCACATACACAGAGCAGATACAGTAAAGACTAGCAGTACATACACAGAGCAGGTAGCATAAATGTGAGTAGTACGTACACAGAGCTGGTAGAGTAAACACATGCAGTACGTACACAGAGCAGGCAGAGTAATCATAAGCAGTACGTACACAGAGCAGGTAGAGTAAACACGAGCAGTACGTACAGAGAACAGGTAGAGTAAAGACAAGCAGTACATACACAGAGCAGGTAGAGTAAACATGAGTGGTACACAGAGCTGGTACAGTAAACACTAGCAGTACATACACAGAGCAGGTAGAGTAAACACAAGCAGTACGTATACAGAGCAGGTAGAATAAACATGAGTGGTACACAGAGCAGGTAAATTAAACACAAGCAGTACGTACACAGAGCAGGTAGAGTAAACACGAGCAGTATGTACAAAGAGCATATACAGTAAACATAAGCAGTACATACTCAGAGCAGGTAGAGTAAACACGAGTAGTACATACACAGAGCAGGTAGAGTAAAAACGAGCAGTATGTACACAGAACAGGTACAGTAAACATAAGCAGTATGTACAAAGAGCAGGTACAGTAAACATAAGCAGTACGTACACAGAATAGGTAGAGTAAACACAAGCAGTAAATACACAGAGCAGGCAGTGTAAACATAAGCAGAACGTACACAGAGCAGGTAGATTAAACACGAGCAGTACGTACACAGAACAGGTAGAGTAAACACAAGCAGTAAATACACAGAGCAGGTAGAGTAAACATGAGCAGTACATACACAGAGCAGGTACAGTAAAGACAAGCAGTACGTACACAGAGCAGGTACAGTAAAGACAAGCAGTACGTACACAGAGCAGGTACAGTAAAGACAAGCAGTACGTACACAGAGCCAGTACAGTAAACACTAGCAGTACATACACAGAGCAGGTGGAGTACACAGTGCAGGTGGAATAATCATGAGCAGTGCGTACATAGAGAAGGTGGAGTAAACTTGAGTGGTATGTCCACAGAGCAGGTAGAGTGATTATGAGCAGTACGTACACAGAGCAGGTAAAGTAAACAAAAGCAGTACGTACACAGAGCAGGTACAGTACCTACACAGAGCAGGTACAGTAAACATGAGCAGTACGTACACAGAGCAGGTAGAGTAAACACTAGCAGTAAATACACAGAGTAGGTAGAGTAAACACAAGCAGTACGTACACAGAGCAGGTACAGTAAACATATGCAGTACGTACACAGAGCAGGCAGAGGAAACAATAGCAGTACATACACAGAACAGGTGGAGTAAACACAAGCAGTATGTACACAGAGCAGGTAGAGTAAACACAAGCAGTACATACACAGAGCAGGTAGACTAAACATAAACAGTATGAACACAGAGCAGGTAAAGTAAACATGAGCAGTACATACACAGAGCAGGTACGGTAAACATAAGCAATACGTACACAGAGCAGGTACAGTAAACATAAGCAGTACGTACACAGAGCAGGTGGAGTAAAGTTGAGCAGAACGTAGACAGAGCAGGTGGAATAAACACAAGCAGTACGTGCACAGAGCAGGTAGAGTAAACACTGGCTGTACATACACAGAGCAGGTACCATAAATGTGAGCAGTACGTACACAGAGCAGGTAGAGTAAACACAGGCAGTACATAACCAGAGCAGGTAGAGTAAACACAAGCAGTACATACACAGAGCAGGTAGAGTAAACACAAGCAGTACATGCACAGAGCAGGTAGAGTAAACACAAGCAGCACATACACAGAGCAGGTAGAATAATTATGAGCAATACATACACAGAGCAGGTGGCGTAAACATAAGCAATATGTACACAGAGCAGATAGAGTAAACACAAGCAGTACATTCACAGAACAGGTAGAGTAAACACAACAGCAGTATGGACACAGAACAGGTACAGTAAACAGGAGAATATGTACACAGAGCAGGTAGGGTAAACATGAGAAGTACGTACACCAAACAGGTAGAGTAAAAACGAGCAGTATGTACACAGAGCAGGTGGAGTAAAGACGAGCAATACATACACAGAGCAAGTAGAGTAAACATAAGCAGTACGTACACAGAGCTGGTAGAGTAAACACGAGCAGTATGTACACAGAGCAGGTAGTGTAAACACAAGCAGTACGTGCACAGAGCAGGTAAAGTTAACAAAAGCTGTATGTACACAGAACAGGTACAGTAAACACAAGCAGTACGTACACAGAGCCGGTACAGTAAACACTAGCAGAACATACACAGAGCAGGTAGAGTAAACACAAGCAGTACGTACACAGTGCAGGTGGAATAATCATGAGCAGTATGCACACAGAGCAGGTAAAGTAAACAAAAGCAGTACGTACACAGAGCAGGTACAGTACGTACACAGAGCAGGTACAGTAAACATGAGCAGTACGTACACAGAGCAGGTAGAGTAAACACAAGCAGTACGTACACAGATTAGGTACAGTAAACATAAGCAGTACGTACACAGAGCAGGTACAGTAAACATTGGCAGTACGTACACAGAGCAGGCACAGTAAACACAAGCAGTACGTACAAAGAGCAGGTAGAGTAAACACAAGCAGTACATACACAGAGCAAGTACAGTAAACATGAGAAGTACGTACCCAGAGCAGGTAGAGTAAACACAAGCAGTACGTACAAAGAGCAGTTAGAGTAAACACGAGCAGTACGTACACAGAGCAGGTACAGTAAACATATGCAGTACGTACACAGAACTGGTGCAATAAACACGAGCAGTAGGTACACAGAGCAGGTAGGATAATCATAAGCAGTACGTACACAGAGTAAGGACAGTAAACATAAGCAGTACATACAAAGAGCAGGTGCAGTAAACACAAACAGTACGTACACAGAGTAAGGACAGTAAACATAAGCAGTACGTACACAGAGCAGGTAGAGTAAACATAAGCAGTAAGTACACAGAGCAGGTAGAGTAAATCTGAACAGTACCTACACAGAGCAGGTGGAGTAAACACAAGCAGTACATACACAGAGCAGGTAGAGTAAGCATGAACAGTACATACACAGAGCAGGTAGAGTAAACACAAGCAGTACATACACAGAGCATGTACAGTCAACATAAGCAGCACGTACACAGAGCAGGTAGATAAACTTGAGCACTACGTACAGAGCAGGTACAGTAAACATTAGCAGTATGTACACAGAGCTGGTACAGTAAACACTAGCAGTACATACTCAGAACAGGTAGAGTAAACACAAGCAGTTTGTACACAGTGCAGGTGGAATAATCATGAGCAGTGATACAGTGAGCAGGTGGAGTAAACTTGAGCAGCACATACACAGAGCAGGTACAGTAAACATTAGCAGTACGTACACAGAGCAGGCAGAGTAAACACAAGCACTACATAAACAGAGCAGGTAGAGTAAACAGGAGCAGTATGTACACAGAGCAGATTGTACATGATTAAATGTCAAGAGTTAGCTTGGGCATACAGGAGGACAGGTCCAGGAGTTCAGTGCATTTTCTTTTAGGGCTTTTTTGAACTCTTGAGTATCGGATACAGTTCTGATGGTGAAAGTTTGGAATCATGAGTATCGGATACAGTTCTGATGTTGAGAGTTTGGAATCATGAGTATCGGATATAGTTCTGATGGTGAGGGTTTGGAATCATGAGTATCAGATACAGTTCTGATGGTGAGGGTTTAGAATCATGAGTATCGGATACAGTTCTGATTGTGAGGGTTTGGAATCATGAGTATTGGATACAGTTCTGATGGTGAGGGTTTGGAATTATGAGTATTGGATATAGTTCTGATCGTGAGGGTTTGGAATCATGAGTATCGGATACAGTTCTGATGGTGAGGGTTTGGAATCATGAGTATCGGATACAGTTCTGATGGTGAGGGTTTGGAATTATGAGTATTGGATATAGTTCTGATAGTGAGGGTTTGGAATCATCAGTATCGGATACAGTTCTGATGGTGAGGGTTTGGAATTATGAGTATCGGATACAGTTCTGATGTTGAGAGTTTGGAATCATGAGTATCGGATATAGTTCTGATGGTGAGGGTTTGGAATCATGAGTATCGGATACAGTTCTGATGGTGAGGGTTTAGAATCATGAGTATCGGATACAGTTCTGATGGTGAGGGTTTGGAATCATGAGTATCGGATACAGTTCTGATGGTGAGGGTTTGGAATTAAGAGTATTGGATATAGTTCTGATAGTGAGGGTTTGGAATCATGAGTATCGGATACAGTTCTGATGTTGAGGGTTTGGAATCATGAGTATCAGATACAGTTCTGATGGTGAGTGATTAGAATTATGAGTATTGGATACAGTTCTGATAGTGAGGGATTGGAATTATGAGTATTGGATATAGGTCTGATGGTGAGAGTTTGGAATCATGAGTATCGGATATAGTTCTGATCGTGAGGGTTTGGAATCATGAGTATCGGATACAGTTCTGATGGTGAGGGTTTGGAATCATGAGTATCGGATACAGTTCTGATGGTGAGGGTTTGGAATTATGAGTATTGGATATAGTTCTGATGGTGAGGGTTTGGAATCATGAGTATCGGATACAGTTCTGATGGTGAGGGTTTGGAATCATGAGTATCGGATACAGTTCTGATGGTGAGGGTTTGGAATTATGAGTATTGGATATAGTTCTGATAGTGAGGGTTTGGAATCATGAGTATCGGATACAGTTCTGATGTTGAGGGTTTGGAATCATGAGTATCAGATACAGTTCTGATGGTGAGTGATTAGAATTATGAGTATTGGATACAGTTCTGATGGTGAGGGATTGGAATTATGAGTATTGGATATAGGTCTGATGGTGAGAGTTTGGAATCATGAGTATCGGATATAGTTCTGATGGTGAGGGTTTGGAATCATGAGTATCAGATACAGTTCTGATGGTGAGGGTTTGGAATTATGAGTATCAGATACAGTTCTGATGGTGAGGGTTTGAACTCTTGAGTATCGGATACAGTTCTGATGGTGAGGGTTTGGAATCATGAGTATCAGATACAGTTCTGATGGTGAGGGTTTGAACTCTTGAGTATCGGATACAGTTCTGATGGTGAGGGTTTGGAATCATGAGTATCGGATACAGTTCTGATGGTGGGGGTTTGGAATCATGAGTATTGGATACCGTTCTGATAGTGAGGGTTAGGAATCATGAGTATTGGATACAGTTCTGATGGTGAGGGGATAGTTTATTTCATGCTGAGGCTATTGAGCAGTTGTATAGTTGTTGGACATTTGATCTTTTGGGCTTGTAGATTTCTAACAGAGACTGGTCAGAGCTCTGTAAAATCTGGGTAGGAGTATATAAAGAGATGATGGAGGAGATGGTGGCACAGGTGGTGGATTTTTGGATATAGAGTGTATAATGAATAGTTGAGGTAGATGCAGCAGGTGAGAGAATTGTAACCAGTTAATAGATTTGAGGGAGATGCAATGGTGGGAGTTGTAGGGCTGGTTAGGAGTAAACCTAGTTACTTTGCTGTAAGTGAGCTTTTGTTTAGCTTTCAGAGTGGATTGTAGGTTTGTTAAGATCTGTGAGCAATAGAGAATGTTAGGAAGAAGGTAGGTGTAAGCTACGGAGACTCTGGAGCCATTGGTGAGGAATTTTCTATTTCTATACAACAATCCCAGTTTTTGGTGAGCCTTTTTTATGCAGTAATGTACATGTTGATCAAATATGAGTCGATCATCAGTGATTATGCCTAGAGCTTAGTACGTGTTTCTGAGTGAATGACAGTGTTGTTTAGAAATGAGATAGAAAAAGAAGGTTTAAGATGAGTGGCATATTTTGGCAGGAATAAAAGAAGTTTGTTTGTTTTGGGGTTGAGTATGAGTTGATTATCAGTAAGCCAGTTTTCAACAGAGTTAAAAGAGTTTTGAGTTAAACTGTGAAGGTCAGAGAGATTGTTGGAAATAGAGCTGATTGTGGAATCCTTTGCATATAGTATAAGGGAGAAGTGAGAGCAGGAGGTGTGGAGGCAGTTATTGAAGATGTTAAATAGAAGTGGACCAAGAATGGAGCCTTGGAAATTCCCATCTTGATGTGGAGAAAAGGAAAGTAGGAAGAGACCATTTGATAAACTGTTGTCTGTTAGAGCGGTAGCTTGAGAACCAGGTAATGGTAGAATTAGCGAGACTAAGGTCAGACAATTTGGCAAGGAGCTTGGCATGGAAGACAGTGTCAAATGCTTTAGAGAGATCTAAGAAGAGGCAGGAAGATAATTTGTTATTGTCTCTGGCTTAGCAATTGTGTGTGCAAAAAAGAAATTAGTGCAGATGGGGTGCTGTGGCTTGGATGGAAGCCATGTTGCGTGGGAGTTAGTACATTTTCTTAAGGGAGATAAATCATGAACTGCTTCTGTACACATTTTTCAAGTAGTTCAGAGAGAGGAGACAAAATGGCTGTGGGCCGATAGTTTGATAGTTCAGTGGAGTGTCCTTCTTTATGGATTGGTATAATATAAAATTGTTTCCAGATTTTGAGGACAGTAGATTCAGTAATAGATTGGTTAATAAGGATGGAGATTAAGTAGGCTATAGAGTCAGTGGTCATCTTAAGGAAGAAGGCAGGTAGATTATTAGCAGAGGGAGAGCGCGGCTTTAATTTGCTAAGTAAGGTCTTTATGGAGCTATTGGGTATAGGTTTGAATGAGAAGGAGGTATTTTGGTTGGTAAGAAGGGGAGATTAGACAAGTTGGAGAGGTTATTATTTTGGGTTAATTTACTGATGGAGCCAATAAAGTAGAAGTTTATTATAGTGGCAGTTTCAGGGGGAGTGTTGTTAGGACAGGGGATGAGTGTAGAGGGTTTTCCTGGATGTTGGATCTTATTGATATTGTTCCAGAATTTCTTAGGAATTTTATGGGGTTTGTGGTTTTTGGTAGAAACTTTCTATATCATTATTAGCACGGTTTTAGAGAGATTTCTTAGCTCTTGTAAGTTTGGAGATGGGTGGGGAGTTTTGTTTCTAACCATTTTTTTCAGGCATTGTCCCTATTGAGTATTAGTGTTTGAGTGAATTAAGACAGCCAGGGTGCAAATAGAGATTTTACTCTGACTTTCATAAGAGGAGCAAGGGAGTTGAGAATATCAAGAAAGAGGTGATTGAATTTGTGTACAGCATCATCTAAGGGTAAGTCTGTAAGGAATGACAAATTTATGGAGAGTCTATTGTTAAATACATTATGGCTGAAATTAGAGAGATGACAGTCCTTGTATTTGTGGGGCTTAATTTGTTGAGAGGAGAATCTTTGTATGCAGGTGTGAGAGTGACCACTGATAGAGTTGGGTAGTGTTTTAGGGTTGTGATATAGATCTGGATTGGATACAAGGATCCATTCCAGGAGAGAGGAAGAGTTAGATGGTTTGCTATAGTTGGCTGGGTTAGAGATAACTTGGGTAAAGCCATGAAGATTAATACTAAAGCTATGGGAGTCAGATGTAAGGGTTTGCCAATCAATGTTGACATCAACTAATATTACAGTTTCATTAGGAATGTTGTGTGTGATCCAGGAGAGAATATATTCTAAAATGGGGATATGTATTCCTGGGGGAATGTATATTGCTGCAATAGTTAGATTTTTTGTGGTTACTAAGTTTATACTTTACTATTAAGAGTTCTGCAATGTGGAAATAGGGGAGTGAAATGGACAATGGGGATAAGTTAAGTTGGTTGGAGTAGATAATGACTGTTTCTCATCCCTTTTTTGGACTCTGAGCGGAAGATGTTGTAACCTGGGGGAATTATTTTGTTATCAGAGATGTGGGGTATGAGCAAGGTTTCTGAGTTAGAATGTCGGTAGAGTAGTAGGCCATCCATAAGTGGAGTTTGCTGAGTTTGTTAAGCATGCTGTGTAAAGTTAAACACCAGTGGTGCAGACTAGGTGAGGGGAAGGTGTGGTTGGAGACTGAGTGTTAGGAGAAGGACATGGGAGGGGGCCTGGGTTGGGATGTATATCTCTTGATAGTGATAGGAGAGAGGGAAGCTTAACACAGTAGTTGTGATATTTAGATTTAGCTTTTAGGGTGTGTGAGGGATAGAGGATTACTTTGATCTTGGATAGAGGTAGGTTAGATGAATTAAATAGAGAGGATGATATAAGGAATGTGTGCTAGGTTTGTAAGTCTCTAGGAGGGTGATTTGAAGTAGGAGATAAGGTTACAAGAGATAATTTATTGTGATAAGAGGAATGGTGGAGAATAGTCCAGTTACAGATTTTGCTGTATTCTGGACTGTTTTCATAGTTTCTGAGTGCCCCATACCTTCATGTGATCAAGGGAAGCCTCTCCGCCTATCAGTGAGAGTGGTAAGCACTGGGCAGCTATTCAGTCGCAAGAGGAGTGGTTTCAAACTCGGAAATTGTAGCTTATTGGCCGTTTGGGGAGCATTTCTATCCCTTTTAACTTTCTGCCTTAAAACCAGCGTTTGCACAGTTTTGCCCATCATGCAGCTAAGCTAAGCTAGGGTTAAACTATTTCTGGTGCCAGAAAGTCTAATCTTTAAATTTTCCCTTAAATCTTCACAGTCTAACATCTGTTTGCACTCATCTTGAGTATCAAAGTCTAGCACTTGCTCAAAGCCTCACGTAGCATTTACTGGAGCATTTTTACTGCTACCAGCACTAAACAACTTCAGTAATATTAAATCAACACCCATCCAGGTATGTCTAAAGGTCAGTTCCTTGTGCCCACTCCTGGTAACCTGGTGAACCTGGGCATCTTGAGGCAATGTAGCAACTGCTTCATGTATACAGACAACCCTCACCTCCTTAATCCCAACACCCAGACTTGTGAGAGATGCACCTATATATCCAAGTTGGAAGCAAAGCACTCTCATGCCACGACTGGACTTGCCAACCAAGAGGAGAAGGTCAACACCTGCATCACAACACATGAAACACATAGTCCTCCAAAACATACACCACCGCAATCCTCACATAGAAACACAAAACACACACCCACCTTTGTGGAGGCTCTCATTAAAAATCTACCCAAACATCAGAGACCTCCAAGGCAGACATGCAAGCAACCACCACACCATGATACAAACCATGCAACACGTAGTTCACATGAACAGTGTGCCACCCCAAAAAAGCTGCTTTGACAGAGATGGCCTGCATCTGTCACCCCTGGGATTCCGGATACTGGCTATGGCGCTTGCCACTCCTATAGTGCCTTCTTTGGGTCTATAGCAGAATACCAACATTTCAAAATACCAAAGCACCTTTTTTCGACATGAAAATGTTGAACACTGAGTTTGTTGAATGGCCAAAACATCGATTTCTTTCCAAGGGAAAGAAATCGGAAGCCCAACAGACAACACAACATAAAATCTAATGTATTTAAGTGGAGGGCTTCACCCCCCACATAACCTCCACCATGGGGTGCTGTGCCCCCACACCCCTCCTAACTAAATACTCTAGCTCCAAGACCACACTACAGTTGGGGAAATGGCAGGTGTGAAAAAACGGACAACCAATTTCTTTCCCTTCCAAAGAAATCAATGTTTTGGCCATTCGACAAACTCAGCATTTGACATTTTCATGTCAAATAAAGGTGCTTCAACATTTTCAACTGTTGATAATCTGATATAGACCTCCTTCTTTAGGCAATGTCTTGATAGCAAAAGTACCACCGTAACTGCTACAACCAAATGGAATCTGAGGGTTATGCTACTCAACGCTAGAAGTTTGCATCTCAAAGTGCACTCACTCAAAACCCTCCTTAAAATGGAGAACATTGATGTCTGTGCAGTAACTGCAACCTGGTTCAAGGCTCCAGAGAGCACCCCCCTCACTACCAGGCTATAATTCATACCACACCTTTAGGCCCCAAAACCTGGACCGAAGTACTAAAGGTGGCGGTGTCTCCATATTCATAAAGGATATACACACCTCTAGATTAGTAGTCCAACACAACACTTCAGAGATACCCCAGGTACAACTAACACTGGGTAAGACAGCAATCCAGGTGGTTGCCTGCTATAGGTCCCCCACCATGTCCCAAGACTCCCAATCCCCATTCCTAAACATCCTGGAAAATACCAAAGTGCAACACAACACCCTAATACTGAGGGATTTTAATTACCCCTACATAAACTGGGAAAATTACTCAAAAATTACTAACTCACTTGCTCAATGATTCCTGGAATTCATAAATTCCAATGCCGTGGACCAACTTGTTCTTACCCCCACTAGGGGTAAAAACATCCTCAATCTGGTGTAAACCAACATGAGCAACTGCTGCTCTACACCTGAAATTTACTCCTCCCTGGTAAGATCTGACCACAAGCTAATCACCGTGGATATCCACATCCCCCCTCTCCCACTGTAAAGGAAACCACTGTAAAAAACTTCTCCAAAACAAACTTTGGACTCCTAAAAATGAAGGTGGCAAACTTTACAATGCCCATGCAGTTGGAAAATAGCTGCTCGACTGCTGAATCACACACCATTATGTTGTACGACCACATTCATAATTGCATGGATAGAGCCATCCCAAACAGAACCAAGACACTTACCTCCAAAAAAAGGAAGCCAATCTGGTGGTCCCCTGCCATAAACAAACTCTACAACAGAAGGAAGAAACTGCTGCAGAAAAGGGTAAAGTCCCAAGACTGAAAAAAATCCCTAGATGGCCTTAGCAAAAATTCGAGATACCTCATCAAGTCCTCTAAAGCTAGCTATGAAAACAAAATAGCAGCAAATACTAAAGGCAACCACAAGGCCTTCTACAGTTACGTCAAGAGTCTCCAGGGCAACACTCAGGTCTGCTCTGAGCTACAGCACAAGGGGAGCCACAAGGCCTTCTATAGTTACGTCAAGAGTCTTCAGGGAAACACTCAGGTCTGCTCTGAGCTACAGTACAATGGCAACACATATACTGAGCCAGCTGACATTGCCAATATATTGGCTGATAGGTTCAGTGCAAACTTTATCCCGCTTTCACCCCCCAAAGGGACAATTGCAATTCCCCAGGAGTGTCAAATTCCTAATATTACTGCTGCACAGGTTAAAACTGCACTGTCTAAAGCCAAGAGCACAGTTCCATGGGACCCGATAATATCCCTAGCTGCATCCTACGTGAACTACAAAACAAACTGGCACTTCATCTGGGTGCCCTGTTCAATCACAGCCTCACTTCAGGCTTTGTACCCACCGAATGGTGAACGGCCATGGTCATTCTACTCCACAAAGGGGGAGGAACTACAGACCCTGGAAACTACTGCCCTTTAGCCTGACTAGTGTGATATGCAAGGCTATGGAGCATATCATTGTGGACCTTATAAATAGGGATATAGGAAGCCTCCAAATTCTGGACCCCATGCAGTTTGGATTTGTGAAGGGTAGATCATGCCTGCTCAATCTGGTAGACTTCTTTGAATCCATCACCAGAGCTGTGGACGAGGGCAAGGTGCTGCACACAACCTATCTCAACCTTGCCAAGACCTTTGATACCATTCCCCACTGGAGAATCATTGATAGACTAACTAATCTAGGCATTAACCCCTATGTCACAAGGTGGGTTGCTAACTGGGTCATGGATAGAACTCAGACTGTGAAGGTTGCAGACTCCAAATCAGACTACCGACCAGTCACGAGTGGTGTCCCACTGTGATCTGTCCTGGGTCCCCTTCTGTTCACCATCTACTTCTCAGAAGTTCAAGCCAACACAAAATGACTCTGGCTGACAAGTTTGCAGATGACTGCAAACTGGGAGCCATTATAGAATCCCCAGCCAATGTAGACATCCTACAAAGGGGCCTCACTGACACCAGTGACTGGTGTCTGAACCACAGCCTTAAACTAAATGCCAAAAAATGCATCACTGTTCCCTTTGGGAAAAACTCTGTGCCCTCTACCACATCAACAGTGTTCCACTTAACTCAGAAGGTGTAATAAGAGATCTGGGAACACAGGTTGATATCACCCTCTCCTTTGACAACCACATTGCCACTGTGGTTAGAAAATCCTTTTATGTGGCACATCTCATCACAAAGGGTTTCTCATCTAGGAAGAAAGAGGTAATCGTCCCTCTCTACTCATCCCTCATTATACCTATTATAGAGTACAATGCCCCTTTTGGCATGTACCTCACTAAACAGCTGCAACAGCTGGAAAGGCCACAAAAATACCTCACCAAGAGGATTCTAGGCCTTAAACACATGCCCTGTACTGACAGACTCAAAAAACTCCAGCTGTACTCAGTCTCATATCACCTCCTTAGGGGTGATCTCTGCTTAACCTACAAAGCCATGTCTGACCCAGAGCTGCTAGACATGCTACATCTAAAAAAAAAAACAATCCCACCATGCCACACACTCCAGGGACCTTAATCTTGTTACCACATTAAATAAAACATGCTGGAGAGATATGTTCCTTACCCAGAGACTGCCCATGCTCTGGAACAGACTCCCTATCCACGTCAAGCAGAGCTCCTCTCTAGCCCTCTTCAAAAGAAATCTTGACAAGTGGATGGGAAATAGAAAATTCACACCAGGGATTACCTCAGCTCCCTGCTAGATAGAGACAATGGGAACTAATGTCTGTTGACATGATACTAGGGATTCTTATTGGCTAGGCTTACATAAGCCCCAGGGCCATTAGCCTAGTACAAACCCATGAACTTCTGCTAGAATAGTAGAAGAAGGGAGGAGAGGAGAACAATGAGCTGCATGCTAAGGGTTGGTACGTATATATGTGAGGAGGAAGGTTTGGGATGGCTAAGAGGAGAAGTGAGTGTGTCAATTGTTTTGGCAGTAGGGCAGAGTAAGAGAAATGATAGCATGTGCTGTAGTTAGTGGTGCAGTAAGGGGGAGCAGATTAAGGAAACGAAGAGCGTTTCGCAGTTAAGGAAACTGAAGATGTATTATAGCAGAGAAGCTTGGAAAAGAAAAGATAGGTTTTGAAGCCTGGAGACTGGTATGTAATGTTAGGAGTGGTGTAGGGTGGGAAGGGTATGGAGCTGTGCCTTAACTGGTAGGGGTGTGTAGGTTGAGTGGGTGTGGTATGGTGTGAGGAAGAGAGATTGTGATTGGAAGGAGTTGTTGCAGGAAGTAAAGTAGGGGAGGTGCAAAAAGATGGTTAAGGCAGAAATTTGGAGTAAGTGGGGGTATGTGGGAACTGGGGATAGGGTAAGGGAGCGGAGTGACCCCAAGCAGAACAAGGGGGAATGAAGCGGGTAGAAACATACTACAAATAGTACCAGAAAAAGAAAAAAAAATCAGTCACTCTGGTTTATCTCAGGTCAGTGCCAGAGTAAATAACTGTGTAATTTGCTTAAGATTTGGCTATTTAAATAGTTACAGTTGTAGTCTGGGCACTGTTGTTCCGGAACATCAGCACTGAAATTAAGGTAAATGAAGATAACAGTTATGGCATGAAAAGTCATACCAGGCTAGACTTATTTTAAAGGATGATAAAGAGTAAATATCATACAGGATACTTAGAGCTATTAAAGTAATGAGAAGGCAGGTTCTATTTTACATATTCTGGTAAAAACAAATTCTGATAGATAGTTTTTCCTTTGACAGGATGCTGTTCTTTGCTGTGGATATGACCTTATTCAATACATACAGACTGAGTTGTTACTTTGTCTCATGCCTGTAGCAGTTAACTTTCTTACTTTCACATTTGCTCAAATTCTTATGACACATCTTAGTTAAATATTGCTGAATTAGTGTTTTTTTATTTGTTGCAGTCTATTTTTTGCATGTCTGACATTTCCAAAGACAAGTTTTACTGGCCTGAAAGCACCATAAAGGCTTAATAAAAATGAAAAAAAAAATGTTACGGGCATTCAGAAGCCATGTAGCTCAAACACTGGTACATCCATATCCTTATTATTTGTAATTATCGAATGGGCCACCACTACAGGAGGTTTAAGGTAGTATATGGTGAAGACCCAGCTTTGATGGGTCTTTCTTGTAGTTTTTACTAAACTTTTTGTTTGCGTGACCTTTTTACTCTTTGGTTTGGATGTTATTTGGGATATTTTTTCAGTTACCATATTTATTGACAGTAGGCTTATTTTGAAGCTCTATATTTTGGAAGTATTATCAAACAATTCACTTATGCTGTATCAATGAGATCAGAAAAAGAACAAAACATGGCATGTCTGCAACTAGTGGAGTTTGTCTTTACAGACCTGAATGCATCAGTAGAGACTTTAAAAAACATAGTAAGGCACTGGTATTCAGAAGCCATGTAGCTACACACTGGTATGTCCTAAGGGATCATTTGCATATATCCCATGGACCTCCAACAGAGGAGGTTTAAGGTGTTACACAGTAATGACTCCAGCTTTGTAGGTCTTTCTTGTAGTTTTTACTAAAACACTTTCAATGATAAGATATCATCAGTGACTTTCCTTAATACAAATTATTGTTCAAATAATGCTGTGTCCTAAATTTTCTTGTACTACAGCTCTAAAAAATGAGTACTTCTCTTTCTTTGTCAATATACATGCCTTTTGTATCATGTTCCTGCTATACTGCACTTGCAAACTTAAAAATATCAAACTGAATATTTTTTTCTTTATTGAAAATGCTTACATCTTATATCATGCACATTAGACAAGTCACATTCATTAACACTACATATTCTGTCTAATACTCAAAAACTGAGATCAGGACATCAAACAAATGAGTCAAGCAGAGCACCTCACTGGCCCTCTTCAAGAGAAACTTGATGAGTGGATGGGAAATAGAAAATTCACCTCCGGGATCACTCCAGTGACTCTGCTTGACAGAGGCACTGGGAACTAAGGTTGGGTGGTACGATGTCAGGGTAATCTTATGGGCTAGGCTTGTAAAGGCTCCAGGGCCATTAGCCTAGTACACACCTATGAACCTATGTTTATCTGAAGTTATTGCTGTATGTGTAGGGATAAGCGAAGCCCACTGCATTCCCCATGATCCTACAACTTAATACAATCAATTCTGAAGTCATTATTACTCAGGCAGAAGGTAATACATGCTTTTTGTGCAAAAATTAAAGTGTCTGCTTTTCTTCTGTGAATTCAGAAAAAAAGTTCTGTATTTGAAACAATGCTTGCATTAGCATGACTCATACAGTGAGTCCTATCATCAAATGGCTGTCTTTTATCTGAGGTTGCCTTCTACATTTGGTATATCCTATATATAGCATTATACAGGTAGTAATACTTTAATATGGTATCAGTCGGTGTGTTTACTGTAACTACTTAGTTATTAAATGTTAAATAAAATAAAATAAAAATAAATAAAATAAAATGTTGCTCCCCTGCTTTTCCGTGATTGTCCTTAGCCAGGCAGGCACAAATGGATAGGCTTGGTATGTCCAGATCCATAGTTGTAACTGAAATGTGGTGCATCTGCTGGACACTAACTGCTTATATTTCCTATTCTCTGGTTATCTCTTTATGTAGTTTATACAGTCTTGTGTGAACCCCCCCCCCCTTTTGTTTCCTCCTGATCTGACGATGTGTACATTTCTTTTTTTCTCCCCAATAAAACTAATAGCTTTAGTAGTTTTTGACTGCAGTTTAGCATAACTGGCCCTAAGTTGTGGAGCTAGTAAACAGATCTTTCATGAAATTTACATTGTTAGAATAATTAAATTCTCTTGTACTTTTCACCAGGTTCCTGCTGCTATCATGTTTGTTTAAGCCTCTTTTCTTCACTTGGACAAACAATTCCATTACTGCCCACAGGAACAACATAACAGTGGGCTATTAATATTGTCAGTCTTCTCTCTTGTTATAAATGTTAAGGAGTGGTCATTGATCAGGCATGGTTCTGTTTTATATTTATATGTATTTTTTACTTGTTTGTAAGTATCAGTCTAAAGATGCTTCTCTCTTACTGGAATCTAGTAGCCTGTGGAATTTATTGTTTGTCATACGAGTCGAAAATGTCTGAGACTAAATATCGTCACATCATAAGAAAAAACACAGTGATAAAGAATACTGTACATTTTTCAAAACTGGTTCCAAATTTTTCTTTAGAGACATTTTGGCAGAAACTACTAAGCACTGGTATACTTAAATAGATTTATGATTAATTCAACAGATGTTGGGGATATAGTTCTTTTCCTGGTTTGATCCACTAGTGAACAACTCGGATTTCTTTAGCCAACCAGTTTTAGTGATACAATGTTAGTCTTCCAAGAGTCCGGTATAAGAAATCCTCCTAAAGCACCCAGATTTGAGAGGTCTGCTGACACCTAAGCTACCACCATAGATGCTGCCTGTATTTCTGCACTCATCAAGTATTTCTTTCATAGGTTTAGCTTAGAAAACAGTCTGACTAGAGCTTTTGTTAGGCACTTGCTTGTCGATTGACTCCAGCATGTTACAAGTACTACAGTTAGATATAGTGTATAGTGTAAATAATCACTCTGCACTGCACAAGTACAATTATGATACAACATGCCTTCCAGGGGTGTCAGGATTTCCCAATAAGGAATTAAACAGCAACTAAGACTGTCTGGAGCAAATACTAGTCAGGATGTGACTGGTAAAGGTACATTTGCTGACAAGGTCTGAAACCAGCTGGACGTGTATGCTTGTGGACTATACCTGACTACTGCCTATTAGAGTGGTGACATGCATTCTGGACAAACAAGGATAGTAGGATGAGGGGGAGATCATTTCCAATTAACTATCTTAGGGTCAGTGGTGGTACAATCTGGCCAGTAACAGTAGTGATTGGGTCTTCGGGACCACAGTCTAGGCTAGTAACACTTGTGGTCGGCTCAATGGTAATACAATCAAGGCTTGTGACAGTCATGAAAGGACCAGTGGAAACGCATTCCAAGCTAGTACCAGTCAGTGTCAGTGGTAAAACATTCCAGGCTAGTAATGGTCGTTAGTTGTCCTAAGGTCATAAGCTCATAGGTAATTAATAGGCTAATAACCCCAGGGGCCTTTTTAAGCCTAGACATGCTTCCCAATGGTGAGAATCAAACCTTGCACCTTGTGTCTATAACGTAAACACTTTAAACATTAAGCCATCACTGAACCCACACATCCCAGGGTAGTAGTAGTTGTGGTAGGGTAGTGATAACATATTGCAGGGTAATAACAGTTTCACCAGAGTCATTGGGAACATTGTCCAAAACAGTATTAGCTGTGGTAGAGTCGATGATAACATAGTTCATGGTAATAATTCCAACAGGGTCACTGGGAATAAAGTCCAAAACAGTATATGAGTTCTGGTACGGTTAGAAAAAACACCTTCCAGGGTAATAGAAGTTCCAACAGGGTCAATGGAAATAAAGCCCAAAATAGTACTAGTTGTGGAAGGGTTAGTGGAAGCACCTTCCAGGCAACAACCAGTTGTGATATAGTAAGTGGGAGCATATTCCAGGCTAATAACATTTGTAGTATGGTCACTGGTGATTAATTCCAAGCTTGTAATCATTGTCATAGGGTCAGCTGGAATACAGTCCAGGCTAGTAACAATTGAAGAAGGATCAAAGGCAACATATTCCAGAGTAGTAACACTTTTGGTAGGGTCAGTGGAAACACACTAATATTAATAACTGTTGTGGTAGGGTCATTGGAAATGCAGTCCTAGCTAGTAACTCTTGCAGTGGGCTCAGTGAGAACTAGCTGTTATGTATGCTATAGTAGCTGCAAAGAGCAGTCTTCAAAGGAATGTTCATTAAGCTGAACAGTACTGTGTTAAGGCATTCATAGGTTCATAGGTATATATTCAGTATATAAAAGGAATGAGATTCCCTGGAAACCAAACAGGGCACATGCACTGTTAGGGCATTCAGTATACAGAAGGAATGAGATTAGCTGGAAACCAACAGGGTAGATGAAGGCAAGTAAAGGAATTAAAAATAAAAACAAATGCACTGCAGTTATCCACTGCATTTTATGACCATACTGTCTAACATATGGAAACATATGGAAACAGATGATCCGCTGTGGCAACCCCTAATGGGAGCAGCTGAAAGAAGAAGAAGACTGTTTAACATAGCAAGTAGATGTTAAGCTGCAAACTTCCATAGCATAATGACCTCCTTGTGGAAGAGGACATGTTTTAAAATAGCAGGGTGAGGTAACACAAGACAGGAGACTGAGACAACAGCTGTGTTACACGTCAAAGAAAGATAGAGGGGTTGGGTGATAAAGACAGATGAATTCTGGAATTGTTTGGTAAAATGTTGTATGAGTTTTGGTTTTGTTATCAGATTTATGACACAAGTAAGAAGTTTTGCTTGTTGGGATACATTTTAGGGAATGGTCATTTCATTGCCAGTGTGCAGAAGCAGATGTATGAGTCTATCCTGGAACAAGAATCTGAGTAACTTCATGCCAGACCCCCCACCACCTCAGAACCTCGGACATATCTGGAGACAAGTGGTCTGTGCTAAGCAGGCTTTTATCATGATATAGCTGTAGGTAACCAATTGCATCATTGTTCTAAAGTAGATCCAATCAAATCCCGGAAATGAGAGCTAATATTCCACCTGCTGTCTGAATCTGCCTTCAGCATTTCATGCTAGTAAAGCAATCAATTAATGCATTAAAATAAAAATAAATATCAGACCTTCTTTGTACATGTCATAAAACATTTTCTTAGTGATTCATATTTTTTAATAAAAGCTATTTTATAATTTCCACTAATTCTTTATGAAATTGAAAGATTAGAAGAAAAACATGCCCTATTTATACTAACTGCAGACGTGGTGGAAAATGACTTCATATGTGCTGAAAATGTGAATGGTTTAAAGACTTACGGATGTGGATAAAGTGCTGTTTTAACATTTCTTTTTAGTATGCGCAGTGCTAATGTAAATACTGGGATGCGTAATCTGATATTAGTCAAATACTCTAACATGGAAAAAAAGAACTCTGGCAATTTCTAAAAGCCATTTTTCCTCAACAGAAGCTATTTTTTTTTAAATATAATTTTGATGTTTTGTTTATACTCTCCAGGAAATTAGCAAGCTAAGCAAATGGTTTGGAGGTCCCAGCTGGCAAGTGTTTCCCACAGATGAATAATAGTATACTGCGGTTCTATTCCAGGGGGTTACTTTTAACTGTATGGACACAGTAGTGACTGTAATACAGCCGAAAATGAGACAAATAATGTTGTATAGCCCCAACCCACGGACGGTTTTATGTTTCTATGAGGCAGGATAGAACTTCAGCTAACTAAGAAGGATATACAAATGCTATAAGTCACCTGTTAACTAATCTTTTGGCAAACAGCTTCTGCAGTGGGGAAGTGCATGTGTGTGTGTGTGTGTGTGTGTGTGTGTGTGTGTGTGTGTGTGTGTGTGTGTGTGTGTGTAAAAGAAGTCATGTTCACCACAGTCTTACCTTAATATTCACACATGACAGCAACATCTACTCTATTTATACACACACACAAAGATATATATGTATATATATATATATATATATATATATATATATATATATATATATATACACAACACACAGATATATATGTATATATTCATATACAAATATATACATATATTTGTATGTATATTAATATTGAACAAAAAAGGGTAACATGTAAAGTGTTCTGTCGCAGTTTGACAATTCATCATGCCAGTTTCTAACTTAAGTGCTGCAATGAATTTTACACCTCATCTTAACAAAATATGTGGGCAGTTTATAGGTTCATAGTTTCATAGGTGTGTACTAGGCTAATGGCCCTGGAGCCTTTCCAAGCCTAACCCGTAGGATTACACTGGCATTGTGCCACCCGACCTTCGTTCCCAGTGCCTCTGTCAAGTAGAGCCATTGGAGTGATCCTAATAAAAGGCTTCATAAAGCTTTTATTAGGAATACTCCACATAATTCTATTATATGCCTCACTAACATTACTTAAGAGATAGCATAGGATGTGTCCATAGGCTTTACTAGATACAAAACCATGCATGCACTGTGGTGCATCCTTTAAAGTCAATGGATGCACTTGCAAGCAGCCCCTAGGTTGACATCATTAAGGATAACATTTAATAAAGCTTTCAGTGATACCACACAGGGGAAACAAGTATTTCTTATATACTGGAATTTTAAATTTAGAGTCAGAATATGGCACCATTAGAAAGAAAATGAGGACAGTTGTGGGGGCACCACATGCTAAGGTTTTTAAGGTAATCTGGAAACTGTGACTGAGTCCTTTACAAGGGGATGAAATGTGTGCAATGTGTTGGGCAGCTAATGCTTAACTAATAGTAGCACTTACATAGAGGAATGACTGGACTTCAGCACATGAGTTATGAGGCAGCTCTTACTGACCACTGTCTATCCTCTTTTCTTCTCTCCTTAAGGCAGGACTTGGCATACAGACTTGCCGATGGTTCAAATGAAGGACAGGCCTTTTAAAGCCCTATCAGGCTATTCTACTTGTCCATAAGATAGTGAGGTATTACAGGGTTCAGACATTTTACCCACTTCTGTTCTCCCTTTTCATTAATAAACTTTTAATAGATCCCTTATCATGCAAGGCAATGACATGGTTATTTACAGAGTTCATCTCCAGAAACCTAAATCTTTATTATAATACTATCTGGACCAACTTGGTGACTGATTTCCCAATACAAGCTCATCCTCAGCACTAACAAAACCAAAACGTTCAGCAACCTTGAAATGGACTCTGAAGTGAGAAAGAAAAAACAGCTGAAAACAGTGACTTCTTTTAAATACTTAGCCATATGCTCTGATGGTCCTTAACTTACAACTCCAAATAACCAAACCTATAATAAAAACAGCTTTTCTGGGCCAAAACAAATGTTGCCACTGATCCAGGAATTATTCTTCCACACTTAGAATAATGTTCTTCCGATTACTGATGACCTTTGAGGTGTGTTCAGATGTATGACAAATGCCAGTTGTGTGTGTGGATGTATAAGAGATGTCATTTGAAGTGTGTTCACATGTATAACAGGTGCCAGTTGTGTGTGCAGATGTATAAAAGATGCTATTTGAAGTGTGTTCACATGTATAACAGATGCCAGTTGTGTGCAGATGTATGAGAGATGCCATTTCAAGTGGGTGCAGATGTATGACAGATGCCAGTTGTGTGTGTCGATGAATAAGAGATGCCATTTAAAGTGTGTGCAGATGTATAACAGATGCCAATTGTGAGTACGGATGTATGAGAGATACTATTTGAAGTGTGTGTAGATGTATAACAGATGCCAGTTGGGTGTGCGGATGTACAAGAGGTGCCATTTAAAGTGTGTGCAGATGTATAACAGACGCCAGTTGTGAGTGCAGATGTATGAGAGATACTATTTGAAGTGTGTGCAGATGTATAACACATGCCAGTTGGGTGTGCGGATGTATAAAAGATGGCATTTGAAGTGTGTGTAGATGTATAACTCATGCCATTTGTGTGTGTGGAAGTACAAGAGATGTCATTTGAAGTGTGTGCAGCTGTAAAACAGATGCCAGTTGTGTGTGTGGATGTACGAGAGATGCCATTTGAAGTGTGTTCGGATGTATAACAGATGCCATTAGTTTGGGCAGATATATGAGAGATGCCATTTGAAGTGTGTTCGGATGTATAACAGATGCCAGTTGTGTGCGCGGATGTATAAGAGATGCCATTTGAAGTGTGTGTGGATGTATGACAGATGCCAAATGTGTGTGCGGATGTATAAGAGATATCATTTGAAGTGTGTGCAGATGTATAACAGATGCCAGTTGTGAGTGTGGATGTACAAGAGATGCCAGTTGAAGTGTGTGCAGATGTATAACAGATGCCAATTGTGTGTGCAGATGTAAAAGAAATGCCATTTGAAGTGTGTGCAGATATATGACAGATGCCAGTTGTGTGTGCTGATTATGACATGTACCATTTGAAGTGTCTGCAGATGTGTAATAGATGCCATTTTTGTTTGCAGATGTATGAGAGATACCATTTGAAGTGTGTTCAGATGTCTAAGATATGCCAGTTATGTGTGTGGATGTATAAGAGATGCCATTTGAAGTGAGTATAGATGTATAGCAGATGCCAGTTGTATATGCAGATGTATGAGAGATGCCATTTGAAGTGCGTCCAGATGTATAACAGATACCAGTTTTGTGTGCGGATGTGTGAGAGATGCCATTTGAAGTGTGTGCAGATGTATAACAGATGCCAGTTGTGTGTGCGGATGTATAAGAGATGCCATTTGAAGTATGTGCAGATGTGTAACAGATGCCAGTTGTGTACGGATGTATAAGAGATGTCATTTGATACGTGTGCAGAAGTATAACAGATGCCAGTTATGTGTGTGGATGTATGAGAGATACCATTTGAAATGTGTGCAGATGTATAACAGATGGCAGTTGTGTGTGGATGTATAAGAGATGCCATTTGAAGTGTGTTCGGATGTGTAACAGATGCCAGTTGTGTGAGCGGATGTATGAGAGATGCCATTTGAAGTGTGTTCAGAGGTGTTACAGATGCCAGTTGTGTGTGGATGTATGAGATATGCCATTTGAAGTGTGTGCAGATGTAAAAAAAAGAAAATACAAATAAATACACAAAATCATACTCTGAGGCGCTAAATAAAAACCTGCAAAAGCATCACAGACCTCCAAAGCAGACACCCAAAAAACTTGCACCTCCCGTCACAAACCAGACAACACATAACACACAAAATCAGTGTGCCGCACAATCACAGCCCTTAATGCAAAATAACATACCTAACACACTAGTAATAGGTGACTCTATAGTCAGGCACACTGACGTCCCACTCACTAGGCTGGACATGGAGAAGGTTACTGTTAGCTGCCTGTTGGGAGCCAGAATCCTCCACATAACACAAGCACTCAGGTCACTCCAGAGCAAGCATAAATATGACTCTGTCATTCTTCATGTTGGTGTGAATGACCTGAGACATACCTCCCTGGACTACATGTAAAAAGACATGGAAGAGCTCTCTGATCATGTAGCCCAGGCAAGTATGACCCTGACCCTGAGTAGCATCCTGCCCTTACCAAGAATGATACTGCAGTATAAACAAAAAAATGATCAATTTCAACAATTGGCTAAGCTTCTGGTATCATTCAAAGGGGATACAGTGTCTGTCAGTGTGGGATGACATGCTCAACAGGTCTCGTTGCTTCACAAGAGATGGCTTGCACCTGTCACCCCTAGGTTTTCGAATATTGGCCAAGGCACTTGCTGCCCCCATAGTGCCTTTTTTTAGGTAAGGCTCAAAAGTCAAACCCACCTCTGTAAACAGCACAAATAAAAAAATGAAGGTTATGCTACTCAATGCCAGGAGTTTAAATCTCAAAATGCACGTGCTCAAAGCACTCCTCAGTATGGAGAACGTCGACATCTGAAACCTTGTTCAAAGCTCCACAGAGCACCCCAGCACTACCGGGCTACAACTCATACCACACATTTCAGACACAGAACATGGACCGAAACACAAAAGGAGGGGGTGTATCCATATTCATCAAGGATACCTACACCTCCAGGTTAGTGGCGCAGCATGATACCTCCGAGATCATCCATGTGCAACTAACATCAGGCAAATCTGCAATGCAAATTGTGGCCTGCTACAGATCATGCTCCATGACACAGGACCACCACTCCGCCTTCCTGGAGACACTTGAAAACATGAAGGTCCTGCCGAACACCCTGATATTGGGAGATTTCAATTGCCCTAACGTTATCTGGGAAAACTACTCAAGTACAAACTCCCAGGTCCAGCGCTTCCTGGAATTTATCAACTCAAATGCCCTGGATCAGCTGGTAAACTCCCCTACCAGAGGTGAAAACATATTGGACCTGGTCATCACCAATATGGGCGACAGGTGTTCCACACCAGAGGTCAACCCGTCACTGTTAAATCAGACCATAAACTAATCACTCTGGATGTCCACACTACACCACCACCTCCAACCAAGGAAACCACAGTGAAAAACTTTTCTATAGCAAACTTCACCCTACTTAAGAAAGAGGTGGTAAGTTTCACAGCCCCACACTAAAGGATAACAGTGTCCAAGATGCAGGGACCTTTACAAATGCACACTATGAGCACCTACAATGATGCATGGATCGTGCCATCCCTAGCAAAACCAAGACTCACTCCCTTAAGAGAAGGAAACCAGTCTGGTTGACCTCTGCCATAAACAGGCTATACAATAGAAGGAGGAAACTAGTTCAGAAAAAAAGCAAATCCCAAGAAGGAAAGACATCCTTTTGATCAGTATCAGTAAGAAACTAAGGTCCCTCATAAAATCTTCCAAGGCTAACTTCGAAAGAAAAATAGCCAAGGATTCGAAAGATAATCACAAAGCCTTCTTTAGCTATGTCAAGAATCTAAATGGCAACTCACAGATATGCGCTGAGCTAGTACGAAATAGCACAAAATATACTGAACCCACTGATATTAAACATCCTGGCAGATAGATTCAGTGCAAACTTCACCCCCAAAAGTGCCCACAACAATACCAGAAAAGTGAAGTGTCCCGGAAATCACAGACGCACAGGTGAAAACAGCCCTTTCAAAAGCCAAAAGCACAGAGTCAGTGGGACCAGATGGTGTCCCAGGCTGCGACTTGCATGAACTACAGAATGAACTAACCCCCCGCCTAAACACATTGTTCAACCTCAGCCTCTCCACAGGCTATGTGCTCATAGAATGGCGCACAGCAACGGTTATTCCACTCCACAAAGGAGGAGCCACAAATGACCCTGGTAACTATCACCCCATAAGCCTGACTAACCTGGTCTGCAAGGCTATCATCATGGAACTCATTAACAAAGACATTGGGAACCTCCAAATACTTGACCCAACCCAGTTCGGCTTTGTTAAGGGCAGATCATGCCTACTAAACCTGGTTGACTTCTTCGAGACAGTCACCAAGGCCATAGATGAGGGGAAGGTAGTTCACACAGCCTACCTTGACCTTGCCAAGGCTTTTGACACCATTCCCTACTCGGTAATTATAGAAAAACTCACCAGCCTGAACATAAATCCCTACATCACGAGATGGGTTGCCAACTGGCTAGCAAACAGAACTCACATGGTAAGAATAGCGGGCTCCAGGTCTGACTCTAAACCAGTCACAAGTGGTGTCCCACAAGGCTCAGTCCTGGGACCCCTACTGTTTGGAAAATACTTCTCAGAAGTACAGGCAAACACAGGAGGACTATGGCTAACCAAGTTCGCCGATGACTGCAAACTGGGAGCCATAATTCACTCTCCAGCTGACACGGACATTCTCCAAAAGGGCCTTACTGAGACAGACACCTGGTGTCAAAGTCATGGTCTCAAGCTAAATGCCAAAAAATGCAGTCATCCCGTTTGGGAAAAACAAAACACCCATGAATTACCACATAGGTGGCAGCCTCCTTAATACAGAAGAGGTAATAAGAGATCTGGGGATCCAGGTAGATATTAATCTCTACTTTGACAATCATATTTCCAAAGTAGTAAGGAAATCCTTCTATGTAGCCCATCTAATTACTAAAGGGTTCACATCTAGAAATAAAGAGGTTATAGTGCTCCTCTACTCGTCACTCATCAAACCCATCATAGAGTACAATGCCCCATTTGGGATGTAACTCACAAGACACTTCCAACAGCTGGAAAGACCACAAAAGTACCTCACCAAGAGGATTACTGGTCTCAAACATATGTCCTATGCAGCCCGACTGGAAAACCTCCAGCTGTACTCAGTGGCATATCACTTACTCAGAGGTGCTCTCTGCCTGACTTACAAAGCATACCTCTCAACTGTCCCTGATTTTCACGGACGTCCCTGATTTTGACTCAGATTTTAACCCTGTCCCTCTTAATCCCTCCTAAAACTAGTGACTTTTGGAGGAAAGGTGGTGAATTACACTTAATGAATAATGACAATAATTAAGTGTTATAAACATCTTTTACTTCAGAAAATGTGTATTAATTCATATGCTCTGATTCTGTCAATGTTTCAAGTTAATAGCACTAATATTTTAAAAGTGTCCCTGATTGTCCCTGATTTTTTCCTGACTTGTCCCTGATTCTGTTGAGATTTGTCCCCAACTGGTTGAGAGGTCTGTTACAAAGCCATGTCCAACCCAGAATTGATGGACATGCTCCACCTAAAGAAATCCAAGTCACTGTGAGCCACTCGCTCTAGTGAGATAAACCTTGCCACAATAATAAATAGAGCAATAAATAAAATAAAAATAAATAAAAAATAAAAATAAACATGGTGGAGGGATAGATTCCTATCACAGAGACTCCCCATGCTTTGGAACAAAATTCCTAACTACATTAGGCAGAGCATCTCACTAACACACTTCAAGAGAAACCTTGACGAGTGGATGGGTAGCAGAAAATACACCCCTGGGATCACTTCATTGGCTCTTCTTGACAGAGGCTCAGTTAATTAATCAATGGGGCGGTGAAAGCTGACACACTCTGGCTAGGCTTGTAAATGCCCTCGGGCAGATAGCCTAGTACCTACCTATGAACCTATGAACTTATGAACCTATGAGAGATGCCATTTATGTGTGCAGATGTATGAGAGATGCCATTTGAAGTGTGTTCAGATGTGTAACAGATGCCAGTTTTGTGTGTGGATGTATAAGAGATGCCACTTGAAGTGTGTTCAAATGTGTAACAGATGCCAGTTATTTGTACGAATGTATGAGAGATGCATTTGAAGTGTGTTCAGATGTGTAACAGATGCCAATTTTTAGTGTGGATGTATAAGAGATGCCATTTGAAGTGTGTGCAGATGTATAACAGACTCCAGTTGTGTGTGTGGATGTATGTGAAATGCCATTTGAAGTGTGTTCAGATTTATAACAGGTGCCAGTTGTCTGTGCGGATGTATAAGAGACGCCATTTGAAGGGTGTTCAGATGTATAACAGATGCCAGTTGTGTGCACGGAGGTATAAGAGATGCCATTTGAAGTGTGTTCACATGTGTAACAGATGTCAGTTTTGTGTGCTGATGTGTGATAGATGCCATTTGAAGTGTGTGCAGCTTTATGAGAGATGCCAGTTGTGTATGTGGATGTATAAGAGATGCCATTTGAAGTGTGTTCAGATGTATAAAAGATGCCAGTTGTGTGTGCAGATGTACAAGAGATACCATTTGAAGTGTGTGCAGGTGTATAACAGATGCCAGTTGCGTGTGCAGATGTATGAGAAATGCCATTTGAAGTGTGTGTGGATGTATGACAGATGCCAGTTTTGTGTGCGGATGTATGAGAGACATCATTTGAAGTGTGTGCAGATGTATAACAGATGCCCTTTTTATGTGCATATGTATAATAGATGCCATTTGAAATGTGTTGCGATGTACAACAGATGCCAGTTGTGTTTACAGATGTATAAGACATACCATTTGAAGTGTGTTCAGATGTATAACATATAGCTGTATAAGAGATGCCATTTAAAGTGTGTGCAGATGTATAACAGATGCCAGTTGTGTGTGCGACTGTATGAGAGATGTCACTTAAAATGTGTGTTCAGATGTATAACAGATGCGAGTTGTGTGTGCAGATATATATCCTTGCAACCATTATAAAATCTAACAATATGGCTGGTGACTCTCTGTTTACTAACACAGCAGGAAAAAACTGGAACTTGCTACCTACTGAACTAACCCTAATCACATCATTGCCTCACTTTAAACAAAAACTTAAAAAACACCTCAAAATTCACTGGTTATGCCTCTGTAGCAACCCCGACTAACCACCCCCTCCACCCTCTCCCACCTCTGTACTTTATTTCACATTCCTTACAAACTTCAAAACTTTTAAATTCTTATACTTGCAAGTAAGTCTTGCACTTTCAAACTCTAATCTATATACTGCTGAATAATGTTCTACTAGAAGTGAAAACTTCCTTATGTATCTTACTGTGCTACATTCTATTGTTGATTTTCCAAGTATATATATTATTTACTGATGCTTTTTCAAGTGTAAATACTTTTATTATGTTATAATTCTTGCTGTATTATTTTTTATCAATCCTTTCTTTTAACATGTAATTACATTTTTATTTTTTTTTCTATCTTGTTGGAGCTTTTCTCCCCGGGCCTCTACTGAAAATGGAAATATATCCAGCTAGACAAGCCCAGTTAACAAATGTAAAATAAAATAAAATAAATATATGAGAGATGCCATTTGAAGTGAGTACAGATGTATGAGAGATGCCAGTTGTGTGTGTGGATGTATAAGAGTTGCCATTTGAATTGTGTTCATATATATAACAGATGCCAGTTGTGTGTGCGGATGAATTGTGTTCATATATATAACAGATGCCAGTTGTGTGTGTGGATGTATAAGATATGCCATCTGAAGTGTGTAGAGATGTATAACAGATGCCAGTTGTGTGTGCGGATGTATAAGAGATGCCATTTGAAGTGTGTTCAGATATATAACAGATGTCAGTTGAGTGTGTGGATGCATGAGAAATGCCATTTGAAGTGTGTTCAGATGTATAACAGATGCCAGTTGTATATGCAGATGTATAAGAGATGCCATTTGAAGTGTGTGCAGATGTATACCAGATGCCAGTTGTGAGTGTGGCTGTATGAGAGATGCCATTTGAAGTGTGTCTGGATGTATCTCAGATGCCAGTTGTGTGTGCAGATGTATGAGAGATACCATTTGAAGTGTGTGCAGATGTATAACCGATGCCAGTTGTGTGTGCGGATGTATAAGAGATGCGATTTGAAGTGAGTTTGGATGTGTAACAGATATCAGTTGTGTGTGGATGTATGCGAGATGCCATTTGAAGTGTGTGCAGATGTATAACAGATGCCATTTTTGTGTGCAGATGTATACCAGATGCCATTTGAAATGTGTTGAGATGTACAACAGATGCCAGTTGTGTTTGCAGATGTATAAGAGATACCATTTGAAGTGTGGTCAGATGTATAACATATGCCAGTTGTGTGTGTGGATGTATAAGAGATGCCATTTGAAGTGTGTGCAGATGTATAACAGATGCTAGTTGTGTGTGCGGCTGTATGAGAGATGCCATTTGAAATGTGTGTTCAGATGTATAACAGATGCGAGTTGTGTGTGCAGATGTATGAGCGATGCCATTTGAAGTACGTGCAGATGTATGAGAGATGCCAGTTGTGTGTGCGGATGTATAAGAGATGCCATTTGAATTGTGTTCGTGTATATAACAGTTGCCAGTTGTGTGTGCGGATGTATAAGAGATGCTATTTGAAGTGTGTACAGATGTATAAGAGATGACAGTTGTGTGTGCAGATGTATAAGAGATGCCATTTGAAGTGTGTGCAGATGTTTAACACATGCTATTTTTGTTTGCGGATGTATATGAGATAGCATTTGAAGTGTGTGCAGATGTATAACAGATGCCAGTTGTGTGTGCGGATGTATAAGAGATGCCATTTGAAGTGTGTTCAGATGTATAACAGATGCCAGTTGTGTGTGCGGATGTATGAGAAATGGCATTTGAAGTGTGTTCAGATGTATAACAGATGCCAGTTGTGTGTGCAGATGTATAAGAGATACCATTTGAAGTGTGTGCAGATGTATAACCAATGCCAGTTGTTTGTGCAGATGTATAAGAGATGTGATTTGAAGTGTGTTCAGAGGTGTAACAGATACCAGTTGTGTGTGGATGTATGAGGGATGCCATTTGAAGTGTGTGCAGATGTATAACAGATGCCATTTTTGTGGACGGATGTATAACAGATGCCATTTGAAATGTGTTGAGATGTACAACAGATGCCAGTTGTGTGTGCAGATGGATAAGAGATAGCATTTGAAGTGTGTTCAGATGTATAATATAGGTCAGTTGTGTGTGGATGTATAAGAGATGCCATTTGAAGTGTGTGTAGATGTATAACAGATGCCAGTTGTGTGTGTGGCTGTATGAGAGATGCCATTTGAAGTGTGTTCATATATATAACAGATGACAGTTGTGTGTGCAGCTTTATAAGAGATGCCATTTGAAGTGTGTACAGATGTAGAAGAGATGCCAGTTGTGTGTGCGGATGTATAAGAGATGCCATTTGAAGTGTGTGCGGATTTATAATAGATGCCAGTTGTGTGTGCGGATGTATGAGAAATGCCATTTGAAGTGTGTTCAGATGTATAACAGATGCCAGTTGTGTGTGCAGATGTATAAGAGATGCCATTTGAAGTGTGTTCAGATGTATAACAGATGCCAGTTGTGTGCTCAGAGGTATAAGAGATACCAATTGAAGTTTGTTAAGATGTGTAACAGATGTCAGTTGTGTGTGCGGATGCATGAGAGATGCCTTTTGAAGTGTGTGCAGATGTATGAGAGACGCCAGTTTTGTGTGTGGATGTATAAGAGATGCCATTTAAAGTGTGTTCAGATGTATAACAGATGCCAGTTGTGTATGCAGATGTATAAGAGATACCATTTGAAGTGTGTGCAGATGTATAACAGATGCCAGTTGAGCGTGCGGGTGTATGAGAGATGCCATTTGAAGTGTGTTTGGATGTATAACAGATGCCAGTTGTGTGTGCGGATGTATGAGAGGCACCATTTGAAGTGTGTACAGATATATGAGAGATGCCAGTTGGTGTGTGGATGTATAATAGATGCCATTTGAAGTGTGTTCATATGTATAGCAAATGCCAGTTTTGTGTGCAGCTGTATAAGAGATACTATTTGACGTGTGTGCAGATGTATAACAGATGCCGGCTGTGTGTGCGGGTGTAAGAGAGAGATGCCATTTGAAGTGTGTGTGTGGATGTATATATAACATATGCCAGTTGTGTGTGCGGATGTATGGGAGGTACCATTTGAAGTGTGTGCAGAGGTATAACAGATGCGATTTTTGTGTGTGGATTTATAAGAGATGCATTTGAAGTATTTTCAGATGTACAACAGATGCCAGTTGTGAGTGCAGATGTATAAAATATACCATTTGAAGTGTGTTCAGATGTATAAGATATGCCAACTGTGTGTGTGGATGTATAAGAGATGCCACTTGAAGTGTGTGCAGATGTATAACAGATGTCATTTGTATGTGCAGATGTATGAGAGATACCATTTGAAGTGTGTTCAAATGTATAACAGGTGGTAGTTTTGTGTGCGGATGTTTGAGAGATGCCATTTGAAGTGTGTGCAGATGTATGAGAGATGCCAGTTGTGTGTGCGGATGTAAAATATATGCCATTTGAAGTGTGTTCAGATATATAACAGATGCCAGTTATGCATGCAGACGTATAAGAAATGCCATTTGAAGTGTGTGCAGCTGTATGAGAGATGCCAGTTGTGTGTGCGGATGTATAAGAGATGCCATTTGAAGTGTGTTCAGATATATAACAGATGCCAGTTATGCATGCAGACATATAAGAGATACCATTTGAAGTGTGTGCAGATATATAACTGATGCAGTTTTGTGTGCGGATGTATAAGAGATGCCATTTGAAGTGTGTTTGGATGTGTAACAGATGCCAGTTGTTTGGGCGGATGTGTGAGAGATGCCATTTGAAGTGTGTTCAGAGGTGTAACAGATACCAGATGTGTGCGGATGTATGAGAGATGCTGTTTGAAGTGTGTGCAGATGTATGACAAATGCCAGTTGTGTGTGCGGATGTATAAGAGATGCCATTTGAATTGTGTTCAGAGGTATAACAGATGCCAGTTGTGTGCACAGAGCATAACAGATACCATTTGAAGTTTGTGTAGATGTG
This sequence comes from Protopterus annectens, assembly GCF_019279795.1. Classification (NCBI taxonomy): domain Eukaryota; kingdom Metazoa; phylum Chordata; order Ceratodontiformes; family Protopteridae; genus Protopterus; species Protopterus annectens. Next base: position 14,037,458 of record NC_056749.1, on the reverse strand, counting down.
TAACAGATGCTGGTTTGGTGTGCGGATGTACAAGAGATGCTATCTGAAGTGTGTGCAGATGTATAACACATGCCATTTGTGTGTGCTGATGTATAAGAGATGCCATTTGAAGTGTGTACAGATGTATAACTGATGCTAGTTGTGTGCGCAGATGTATGAGATGTGCCATGTGAAGTGTGTGTGGATGTATGACAGATGCCATTTGTGTGTGCAGATGTATTAGAGATATTTGAAGTATGTGCAGATGTATAACAGATGCCAGTTGTGTGGGCAGATGTATGAGAGATGCCATTTGAAGCATGTTCAGATGTATAACAGGTGCCAGTTGTGTGTGTGAATTTATGAGAGATGCCAGGTGAAGTGTGTGCAGATGTGTAACAAATGCCAATTGTGTGTGCAGATGTAAAAGAGATGCCATTTGAAGTGTGTGCCGATGTATAACAGATGCCAGTTGTGTGTGCGGATGTGTAAGAGATGCCAGTTGAAGTGTCTGCAGATGTGTAACAGATGCCAGTTGTGTGCAGATGTATGAGAGATTCCATTTGAAGTGTGTTTGGATGCATAACAGATGCCAGTTGTGTGTATGGATGTATGAGAGATGCCTGTTGACGTGTGTGCAGAAGTGTAACAGATGCCAGTTGTGTGTGCGGATGTATGAGAGATGCCATTTGAAGTGTATTCAGATGTATAACAGATGCCAAGTGTTTAGATGTTTGAGAAATGCCATTTGAAGTGTGTTCAGATGTATAACAGATGCCAGTTGTGTGTGCGAATGTATAAGAGATGCCATTTGAAGTGTGTTCAGATGTATAAGAGATGCCAGTTGTGTGCTCAAAGGTATAAGAGATGCCATTTGAAGTGTGTTAAGATGTGTAACAGATGCCAGTTGTGTGTGCAGATGTATAAGAGATACCATTTGAAGTGTGTGCAGATGTATAACAGATGCCAGTTGTGTGTGTGGGTGTATGAGAGATGCCATTTGAAGTGTGTGTGGATGTATGACAGATCCCAGTTGTGTGTGCAGATGTATAGGAGATACCATTTGAAGTGTGTTCAGATGTATAACAGATGCCAGTTGTGTGTGCGACTGTATGAGAGATGCCATTTGTAGTGTGTGTGGATGTATCTTAGATGCCAGTTGTGTGTGCGGATGTATGAGAGATACCATTTGAAGTGTGTGCAGATGTATAACCAATTCCAGTTGTGTGTGTGGATGTATAAGAGATGCCATTTGAAGTGTGTTCAGAGGTGTAACAGATACCAGTTGTGTGTGGATGTATGAAAGATGCTATTTGAAGTGTGTGCAAATGTATAACAGATGCCATTTTTGTGTGCGGATGTATAACAGATGCCATTTGAAATGTGTTGAGATGTACAACAGATGCCAGTTGTGTGTGCAGACGTATAAGAGATAGCATTTGAAGTATGTTCAGATGTATAATATATACCAGTTGTGTGTGTGGATGTATAAGAGATGCCATTTGAAGTGTGTGTAGATGTATAACAGATGCCAGTTGTGTGTGCGGCTGTATGAAAGATGCCATTTAAAGTGTGTTCAGATGTGTAACAGATGCGAGTATTGTGTGCGGATGTATATGAGATGCCATTTGAATTGTGTTCATATATATAACAGATGAAAGTGTGTGTAGCTTTATAAGAGATGCCATTTGTGGGTGCGGATGTATATGAGATAGCATTTGAAGTGTGTGCAGATGTATAAAATATGCCAGTTGTGTGTGCGGATGTATGAGAAATTACATTTGAAGTGTGTTCAGATGTATAACAGATGCCAGTTTTGTGTGCAGATGTATAAGAGATGCCATTTGAAGTGTGTTCAGATGTATAACAGATGCCAGTTGTGTGCGCAGAGGTATAAGAGATACCAATTGAAGTTTGTTAAGATGTGTAACAGATGCCAGTTGTGTGTGCAGATGTATGAGAGATGCCTTTTTAAGTGTGTGCAGATGTATGAGAGACACCAGTTTTGTGTGTGGATGAATAACAGATGCCATTTGAAGTGTGCTCAGATGTATAATAGATGCCAGTTGTGTGTGCAGATGTATAAGAGATACCATTTGAAGTGTGTGCAAATGTATAACAGATGCCAGTTGAGTGTGTGGGTGTATGAGTGATGACATTTGAAGTGCGTTTGGATGTATAACAGATGCCAGTTGTGTGTGCAGATATATGAGAGGTACCATTTGAAGTTTGTACAGATGTATGAGAGATGCCAGTTGTGTGTGTGTGTGTGTGGATGCATATATAACAGATGCCAGTTGTGCATGCGGATGTATAAGAGATGCCATTTGTAGTGTGTACAGATGTATAACAGATGCCATTTGTATGTGCAGATGTATGAGACATGCCATTTGAAGTGTGAGCAGATGTATAACAGATGCCAGTTGCGTGTGTGGATGTAAGAGAGATGCCATTTGAAGTGTGTTTGGATGTATCTCAGATGGCAATTGTGTGTGCGGATGTTTGAGAGATACCATTTGAAGTGTGAGCAGATGTATAACTGATGCCAGTTTTGTGTGCGGATGTATAAGAGATGCTATTTGAAGTGTGTTCAGATGTGTAATAGATGCCAGTTGTTTGTGCGGATGTATGAGAGATGCCATTTTAAGTGTGTTCAGAGGTGTAACAGATACCAGTTGTGTGCTGATGTATGAGAGATGCTTTTTGAAGTGTGTGCAGATGTCTGACAGATGACATTTGTATCTGCGAATGTATGAGAGATGCCAATTGAAGTGTGTTCAGATGTGTAACAGATGCCAGTTATGTAAGCGGATGTATGAGAGATGCCATTTGAAATGTGTTCAGATGTGTAACATATGCTAGTTGTGTGTGGATGTATAAGAGATGCCATTTGAAGTGTGTGCAGATGTATAACAGTCATCAGTTGTGTATGTGGATGTATAAGAGATGCCATTTGAAGTGTGTGCAGATGAATAACAGAAGCCAGTTGTGTGTGCGGATGTATGAGAGATGCCATTTGAAGTGTGTTCGGATGTATAACTTATGCTAGTTGTGTGCGCAGATGTATGAGAGGTGCCATTTGAAGTGTGTGTGTATGTTTGACAGATGCCAATTGTGTGTGCGGATGTATTAGAGATATAATTTGAAGTGTCTGCAGATGTATAACAGATGCCAGCTATGTGTGAGGATGTATGAGAGATGCCATTTGAAGTGTGATCAGATGTATAACAGGTGCCAATTGTGTGTGCGGATGTTCAAGAGATGCCAGTTGAAGTGTGTGCAGATGTGTAACAAATGTCAGTTGTGGGTGCGGATGTAAACGAGATGCCATTTGAAGTGTGTGCCGATGTATAACAGATGCCAGTTGTGTGTGCGGATGTGTAAGAGATGCCATTTGAAGTGTCTTCAGATGTGGAACAGATGCCAGTTGTGTGTGCAGATGTATGAGAGATCCCATTTGAAGTGTGTTTGGATGCATAACAGATGCCCATTGTGTGTGCAGATGTATGAGATATGCCATTTGAAGTGTGTTCAGATGCATAACAGATGCCAGTTGTTTGTACAGATGTATAAGAGATGCCAGTTGACATGTGTGCAGATGTGTAACAGATGCCAGTTGTGTGCGCTGATATATTAGAGATGCCATTTGAAGTGTGCTCAGATGTATAACAGATGCCAGGTGTTCAGATGTTTCAGAAATGCCATTTGAAGTGTGTTCTGATGTATAACAGATGTCAGTTGTGTGTGCGGCTGTATAGGAGCTGCCATTTGAAGTGTGTTCAGATGTATAACAGATGCCAGTTGTGTGCAGATGTATGAGAGATGCCAGCTGTGTGTGGGATGTATAAGAGATGCCATTTGAAGTGTGTTCAGATGTATAACAAATGCCAGTTGTATGTGCAGATGTATAAGAGATGCCATTTAAAGTGTGTGCAGATGTATAACAGCTGCCAGTTGTGTGTGTGGATGTATAAGAGATGCCACTTGAAGTGTGGAAGATGTATAATAGATGGCAGTTTTGTGTGCGGATGTATGAGAGATGCCATTTCAAGTGTTTGCAAATGTATGAAAGATGCCAGTTGTGTGTGCGGAATTATAAGAGATGCCATTTGAAGTGTGCTCAAATATATAACAGATGCTATTTATACATGCGGATGTATAATAGATGCCGTTTGAAGTGTGTGGAGATGTATAACAGATGCCAGTTGTGTGTGTGGATGTATAAGAGATACCATTTGAAGTGTGTGCAGATGTATAACAAATGCCAGTTGTGTGTGCAGATGTATAAGAGATACCATTTGAAGTGTGTTCGGATGTGTAACAGATGCCAGTTTTGTGTGCAGATGTATAAGAGATGCCACTTGAAGTGTGCTCAAACGTGTAACAGATGCCACTTGTTTGTGCGGATGTATGAGAGATGCCATTTAAAATGTGTGCGGAAGTATAACATATGCCATTTTTGTGTGTGGATGTATAAGAGTTGCATTTGAAGTATTTTCTGATGTACAACAGATGCCAGTTGTGTGTGCAGATGTATAAGAGATACAATTTGAAGTTTTTTCAAATGTATAACATATGCCAATTGTGTCTGTGGATGTATAGCAGATGCCATTTGAAGTGTGTGCAGATGTATAACAGATGTCATTTGTGTGTGCAGATGTATGAGAGATGCCAGTTTTGTGTGCGGATGTAAAAGATATGCCATTTGATGTGTGTTCAGATATATAACAGATGCCAGTTATGCGAGCAGACGTATAAGAGATGCCATTTGAAGTGTGTGCAGATGTATGAGAGATGCCATTTGATGTGTTCGGATGTGTAACAGATGCCAGTTGCTTGTGCGGATATATGAGAGATGCCATTTGAAGTGTGTTCAGAGGTGTAACAGATACCAGTTGTGTGCGGATGTATGAAAGATGCCATTTGAAGTGTGTGCAGATGTATGACAGATGACATTTGTGTGTGCAGATGTATGAGAGATGCTATTTGAAGTGTGTTCAGATGTGTAACAGATGCCAGTTGTGTGAGCAGATGTATAAGAGATGACATTTGAAGTGTGTGCCGATGTATAACAGAGGCCATATGTGTGTGCAGATGTATGAGAGATGCCATTTGAAGTGTGCTCAGATGTATAACAGATGCCAGTTTTGTGTGTGGATGTATGAGAGATTCCATTTGAAGTGTGTGCAGATGTATGAGAGATGCCATCTGATGTGTTCGTGGATACCTGTTGTGTGTGTGGATGTATGAGAGATACCATCTGAAGTGTGTGCAGATGTATAACAGATGCCAGTTGTGTGTGTGGATGTATAAGAGATGCCATTTGAAGTGTGTTCAGATGTGTAACAGATGCCAGTTGTGTGACCGGATGTATGAGAGATGCCATTTAAAGTGTGTTCAGAGGTGTAACAGATGTCAATTGTGTGTGGATGTATGGGAGATGTCATTTGAAGTGTGAAGATGTATGCGATATGCCATTTGTGTGTGCAGATTTATGAGAGATGCCATTTGAAGGGTGTTCACATGTGTAACCAATGTCAGTTTTGTGAGCAGATTTATAAGAGATGCCATTTGAAGTGTGTTCAAATGTATAACAGATGCCAGTTTTGTGTGCGGATGTATGAGAGATGCCATTTGAAGTGTGTTCAGATGTGTAACAAATGCCAGTTGTGTGTGTGGATGTATAAAAGATGTCATTTAAAATGTGTGCCGATATATAACAGACTCCAGTTGTGTGCGCGGATGTATGAGAAATGCCATTTGAAGTGTGTTCAGATGTATAACAGATGCCAGTTGTGTGTGCAGATGTATAAGAGATACCATTTGAAACATGTGCAGAAGTATAACAGATGCCAGTTGTGTGTGCGGATGTATGAGAGATGCCATCTAAAGTGTGTGTGGATGTATCACAGATACAAATTGTGTGTGTGGATGTATGAGATATACCATTTGAAGTGTGTGCAGATGTATAACAAATGCCAGATGTGTGTGTGGCTGTATAAGCGATACCAATTGAAGTGTGTTCGGATGTGTAACAGATGCCAGTTTTGTGTGCAAATGTATAAGAGATGCCACTTGAATTGTGTTCAAATGCGTAACAGATGCCAGTTGTTTGTGCGGATGTATGAGAGTTGCCATTTAAAGTGTGTGCAGAAGTATAACAGATGCCATTTTTGTGTGTGGATGTATAAGAGTTGAATTTGAAGTATTTTCTGATGTACAACAGATGCCAGTTGTGTGTGCAGATGTATAAGAGATACAATTTGAAGTGTTTTCAGATGTACAACATATGCCAATTGTGTTTGTGGATGTATAACAGATGCCATTTGAAGTGTGTGCAGATGTATGAGAGATGTCAGTTGTGTGTGCGGATGTAAAAGAGATGCCATTTGAAGTGTGTTCAGATATATAACAGATGCCAGTTATGCGAGCAGACGTATAAGAGATGCCATTTGAAGTGTGTGCAGATGTATGAGAGATGCCAGTTGTGTGTGTGGATGTATAAGAGATGCCATTTTAAGTGTGTTCAGATATATAATAGATGCAAGTTATGCATGCAAATGTATAAGAGATACCATTTGAAGTGTTTTCAGATGTATAACAGATGCCAGTTGTGTGTGCGGATGTATGAGAGATGCCATTTGAAGTGTGTGTGGATGTAACTCAGATGCCAGTTCTGTGTGCAGATGTATGAGAGATATCATTTGAAGTGTGTGCATATGTATAACAGATGCCAGTTGTGTGTGTGGGTGCATGAGCGATGCCATTTGAAGTGTATGTGGATGTCTGACAGATGCCTGTTGTGTGCATGGATGTATGAGAGGTACCATTTGAAGTGTGTGCAGATGTATAAGAGATGCCATTTGTGTGTGTGGGTTTATAAGAGATGCCATTTGAAGTGTGTTCATATGTATAGCAGATGCCAGTTGTGTGTGCAGCTGTATAAGAGATACCATTTGAAGTGTGTGCAGATGTATAACAGGTGCTCGTTTTGTGTGCGGGTGTATGAGAGATGCCATTTGAAGTGTGTGGATGTATAACAGATGCCAGTTATGTATGCAGATGTATGAGAGGTACCATTTGAAGTGTGTGCAGTTGTATAACAGATGCCATTTTTGTATGTGGATGTAGAAGACATGCATTTGAAGTATTTTCAGATGTACAACAGATGCCAGTTGTGTGTGCAGATGTATAAGAGATACTATTTGAAGTGTGTTCAGATGTATACCATATGGCAATTGTGTTTGTGGATGTGTAAGAGATGCCATTTGATGTGTTCAGATGTGTAACAGATGCCAGTTGCTTGTGCGGATATATGAGAGATGCCATTTAAAGTGTGTTCAGAGGTGTAACAGATACCAGTTGTGTGCGGATGTATGAGAGATGCCATTTGAAGTGTGTGCAGATGTATGACAGATGCCAGTTGTGTGTCTGGATGTATAAGAGATGCCATTTGAAGTGTGTGCATATGTATAACAGATGCCAGTTGTGTGTGTGGGTGTATGAGAGATGCCATTTGAAGTGTGTGTGGATGTATAACAGATGCCAGTTGTGTGTGAAGATGTATGAGAGGTACCATTTGAAGTGTGTGCAGATGTATAACAGAAGCCATTTTTGTGTGTGGATGTAGAAGAGATGCATTTGAAGTATTTTCAGATGTACAACAGATGCCAGTTGTGTGTGCAGATGTATAAGAGATACTATTTGAAGTGTGTTCAGATGTATAACATATGCCAATTGTGTGTGTGGATGTGTAAGAGATGCCATTTTAAGTGTGTGCTGATGGATTCATGTCATTTGATCGACAGTTCATTTGATCGACAGTTCATTTGATCGACAAGCATTTGCCCCCTTCCCCAATGTTGTGCAACCCTGGAGTTGATATATATATAGTTAGGGGGGTGTGGGGGGCACAGCCCCCCACATTAAGGTGTGGCCCCCACCTAAAATGCTTGCCGATCAAATGAACTGTCGACCAAATGAACTGTCGATCAAATGAACTGTCGATCAAATGACATGAACCCGTGCTGATGTATAACAGATGGCAGTTGTGTGTGCGGACATATAAGAGATGCCATTTGAAGTGTGTTCAGATATATATAACAGATGCCTGTTATGTGTGCAGACGTATAAGAGATGCCATTTGAAGTGTATGCAGATGTATAACAGATGCCAGTTGCATGTGCAGATGTAAAAATGATACCACTTGAAGTGTGTGCAGATGTATAACAGATGCCAGTTGTGCATGCACATGTATAAGAGATACCATTTGAAATGTGTGCAGAAGTATAACAGATGCCAGTTGTGTGTGCGGATGTATGAGAGATGCCATCTAATGTGTGTCTGGATACCTGTTGTGTGTGCGGATGTATGAGAGATGCCATTTGAAGTGTGTTCAGATGTGTAACAGATGCCAGTTGTGTGAGCAGATGTATAAGAGATGCCATTTGAAGTGTGTTCAAATGTGTAACAGATGCCTGTTGTGTATGCGGATGTATGAGAGATGCCATTTGAAGTGTGTTCAGATGTGTAACAGATGCCAGTTTTGTGTGTGGATGTATAAGAGATGCCATTTGAAGTGTGTCCAGATGTATAACATACTCCAGTTGTGTGTGCGGATGTATAAGAGATGCCATTTGAAGTGTGTGCAGATGTATAACATACTCCAGTTGTGTGTGTGGATGTATGAGAAATGCCATTTTATGTGTGTTCAGATGTATAACAGACTCCAGTTGTGTGTGCGGATGTATAAGAGATGCCATTTAAAGTGTGGCAGATGTATAACAGACGCCAGTTGTGTGTGTGGATGTATGAGAGATGCCATTTTATGTGTGTTCAGATGTATAACAGATGCCAGTTGTGTGCGCAGAGGTATAACTGATACCATTTGAAGTTTGTTAAGATGTGTAATAGATGCCAGTTGTGTGTGTGGATGTATGAAAGATGCCTTTTGAAGTGTGTGTAGATGTATGAGAGATGCCAGTTGTACGTGGATGTATAAGATATTCCATTTGAAGTGTGCTCAGATGTATAACAGATGCCAGTTGTGTGTGCGGGTGTATGAGCGATGCCATTTGAAGTGTATGTGGATGTATGACAAATGCCTGTTGTGTGCGTGGATGTATGAGAGGTACCATTTGAAGTGTGCACAGATGTATAAGAGATGCCAGTTGTGTGTGTGGATGTATAAGAGATGCCATTTGAAGTGTGTTCATATGTATAGCAGGTGCCAGTTGTGTGTGCAGCTGTATAAGAGATACCATTTGAAGTGTGTGCAGATGTATAACAAAGGCCTGTTTTGTGTGCAGATGTATGAGAGGTACCATTTGAAGTGTGTGCAGATGTATAACAGATGCCATTTTTGTGTGTGGATGCAGAAGAGATGCATTTGAAGTATTTTCAGAAGTACAACAGGTGCAAGTTGTGTGTGCGGGCGTATAAGAGATGTCTAGTATGAACCTATGAGCCTAGTACAAACCTATGAGCCTAGTACGACCCTATGAACCTATAACTCTTTTCAAGAGAAATCTTGACGAGTGGATGGGAGATCGTAGGTTTACCCCGGGGGTCATCTCTGTGTCACTAGTAGACAGAGGCACAGTAAACTAAACCCTAAAAGGGCGTAGTATTCTCATCCTAAGTGGTGGTGAAAGCCACACACACTCTGGCTAGGCTTATAAATGCCCTAGGGCAGATAGCCTAGTACGAACCTATGAACCTATTTTATTTTATTTTACATTTGTTGACCGGGCTAGTCCAGCTGGATATATGTCCATTTTCAGTGGAGGCCCGGGGAGAAAAGCTCCACAAATTACAACAACATAAAAGGTCAAGACAAAGACAATAACAGTATAATTTGGTACACAAGTTTTAACAATTATAGTACAAGCCTAAGATTATATATTTTATATTTCAGTAGGAAAAAGGAAAAATTTATCTAAGAATAGATGAATAAGACTAATACATTTGTATTAGAAATGGTGTAGTACAAATCTTTATAACATATTACAAAATTAGATACACCTAGTAATTTATGATAAGAGATACTGAGGTCTCACAAAAACCTAAGAAAGAAAAACACTAGAGATCAATAGGGTATAGAAGAACAGCAAACAAGGATGGATTTCTAGTGTTATTTAACACATAGGTTGTGATACTATATGAAGGTGTTTGATCATTCCACTGTATATACTTATTTACATGAGAAAAAATCCTAAGGAAGGTTAAGCTCACTAAAAATTAGTGAGACAACACAAGATCATGATAGGCTAGGAATTGTGGTTGTCTAGTAAATAGTTAGGTACTTAGTCTGGGTTAACACAGGGGCATAGCCAGTGTGATTTGAGGTAGGGTTTAAGCTTGCTTTTAAATAAGCTGACAGAGGATATTGAGGTTAGCTGGCTTGGGAGGATGTTCCAGGCTTTACCTACTGTATTGGAGAACAAGGTGTCACCAGCTAAGTTGTTGGATTTTGATATTTGTACAAGTAGGTTATTAGCTGAGCGTAAGGTCTTGAGGTTATTATAGGGGATGACTAGGGATGTAAGTATGGGTGTATTTTGAGGTAAATACAGGATCTTATGGGCTACTATTAATTGATTGAAAAGTATTAAATTTGGCAGCTCTAACCATCCTAACTGATTCAGATTGATACAGTGATGAGTTCTATAGGAGGACCCAGCTGCAAATCTGGCAATATTGTTGTAGGAGGATGTAAGTTTACTCAGATTACTTCTACATATTTTGGTATAGATAGGGGAGGCATAGAGCAAGGTAGAGATGAGGTGGGTACGAGCAATAGTAACCCTGGCTGGAAGTGTAAGAAAGGGTTTTATTCTATAGAGGGAACCTAGTTTCTTGTTACGGATGTATAAACGATACCACGTGTGCAGATGTATAACAGATGCCAGTTGTGCGTACACATGTATAAGAGATACTATTTGAAATGTGTGCAGAAGTATAACAGATGCCAGTTGTGTGTGCGGATGTATGAGAGATGCCATTTGACATGTGTGTGGATACCTGTTGTGTGTGCGGATGTATGAGAGATGCCATCTGAAGTCTGTGCAGATGTATAACAGATGGCAGTTGTGTGTGTGGATGTATAAGAGATGCCATTTAAAGTGTGTTCAAAGGTGTAAGAGATGCCAGTTGTGTGTGGATGTATGAGAGATGCCATTTGAAGTGCGCAGATGTATGAGAGATGACATTTGTGTGTGCAGATGTATGACAGATACCATTTGAAGGGTATTCAGATATGTAACCGATGCCAGTTTTGTGTGCAGATGTATAAGGGATGCCCTTTGAAGTGTGTTCAAATGTTTAACAGATGCCAGTTTTGTGTGCGGATGTATGAGAAATGCCAGTTGTGTGTGGATGTATGAGTGAGACCATTTGAAGTGTGTGCAGATGTATAGCAGATGCCAGTTGTGTGTGCAGATATGGAATAGATGCCATTTGAAGTGTGTTCAGATGTGTAACAGATGCCTGCTGTGTGTGTGGATGTATAAGAGATGTCATTTGAAATGTATGCAGATATATAACGGACTCCAGTTGTGTGTGCAGATGTATGAGAAATGCCTTTTGAAGTGTGCTCCAATGTATAACAGATGCCAGTTGTGTGTGCCGATGTATAAGAGATGCCATCTCAGATGTCAGTTGTGTGTGCGGATGTATGAGAGATGCCATTTGAAGTGTGTGCAGATGTATGATAGATGACATTTGTGTGTGCGGATGTATTGAGGGATGTCATTTGAAATGTGTTCAGATGTGTAACAGATACCAGTTGTGTATGCGGATGTATGAGAGATGCAGTTTGAAGTGCGTTCAGATGTGCAACAGATGCCAGTTGTGTGTGTATGTATAAGAGATGCCATTTGAAGTGTGTGCAGATGTATAACAGACACCAGCTATGTGTACGCATTTATGAGTGATGCCATTTGAAGTGTGTTCAGATTTCTAACAGATGCCAGCTCTGTGCTCGGATCTATAAGAGATGCTATCTGAAGTGTGTGTGGATGTATAACAGATGACAGTTGTGTGTGTGGATGTATATGAGAGGCCATTTGAAGTGTGTTCAGATGCATAACAGATGACAGTTGTGTGTGGATGTATGACAGATGCCATTTGAAGTGTGTTCTGATGTGCAACAGATGTTAGTTGTGTGTGCAGAGGTATGAGAGATGCCATTTGAAGTTTGTGCAGATGTATAACAGATGCCAGTTGTGTGTGCGGATGTATAACAGATGCCATTTGAAGTGTGTTCAGATGTATAATAGATGTCAGTTGTGTGCGCAGAGGTATAAGAGATGCCATTTGAAGTGTGTTAAGATGTGTAACAGTTGCCAGTTGTGTGTGCGGATGTATGAGAGATGCCTTTGAATTGTGTTCAGATGTATAACAGATGCCAGTTGTGAGTACAGCTGTATAAGAGATACCATTTTAAGTATTTGCTGATGTATAACAGATGCCAATTGTGTGTGCGTGTGTATAAAAGATGCCATTTCAAGTGTGTATGGATGTATAACAGATGCCAGTTGTGTGTGGATGTATGAGAGATACCAATTGAAGTGTGTGCACATGTATAACATATGACGTTTGTGTGTGTGGATATATGAGGGATGTCATTTGAAGTGTGTTCAGATGATTAACAGATGACAGTTGTGTATGAGGATGTATGAGAAATGTGATTTGAAGTGTGTTCAGATGTGTAACAGATGCCAGTTGTGTGTGTATGTATAAGAGATGCCATTTGAAGTGTGTGCAGATGTATAACACATACCAGTTGTGTGTGGAGATGTATGAGTAATGCCATTTGACTTATGTGCAGATGTATGCCAGATGCCAGTTGTGTGTGCAGATGTATGAGATGCCATTTGAAGTATGTGTGGATGTATGACAGATGCCAGTTGTGTGTGAAGATGTATGAGTGATGCCATTTGAAGTGTGTTCAGATTTCTAACAGATGCCAGATGTGTGAGCGGATGTATAAGAGACACCATTTGAAGTGTGTGGATGTATAAGAGATGCGATTTGAATTGTGTGCAGATGTATGACAGAGCCAGTTGTGTGTGCAGATGTATAAGATATGCCATTTGAAGTGTGTGTGGATGTGTGACAGATGTCATTTGTGTGTGCAGATGTATGAGTGATGCCATTTGAAGTGTGTTCAGATTTCTAACAGATTCCAGCTGTGTGCGCGGATGTATAAGAGATGCCATCTGAAGTGTGTGTGGATGTATAACATATGACAGTTGTGTGTGTTGATGTGTAAAAGATGCCATTTGAAGTGTATTCAGATGTATAACAGATGCCAGTTGTGTGTGGATGTATGAGAGATGCCATTTGAAGTGTGTGCAGATGTATAGCAGATGCCAGTTGTGTGTGCAGATATGTAATAGATGCCATTTGCAGTGTGTTCTGATGTGTAACATATGCCAGTTGTGTGTGCAGATGTATGAGAGATGCCATTTGAAGTGTGTTCAGAGGTGTAACAGATGCCAGTTGTGTGTGGATGTATGAGTGAGACCATTTGAAGTGTGTGCAGATGTATAGCAGATGCCAGTTGTGTGTGCAGATATGTAATAGATGCCATTTGAAGTGTGTTCAGATGTGTAACAGATGCCTGCTGTGTGTGTGGATGTATAAGAGATGTCATTTGAAATGTATGCAGATATATAACGGACTCCAGTTGTGTGTGCAGATGTATGAGAAATGCCTTTTGAAGTGTGCTCCAATGTATAACAGATGCCAGTTGTGTGTGCCGATGTATAAGAGATGCCATCTCAGATGTCAGTTGTGTGTGCGGATGTATGAGAGATGCCATTTGAAGTGTGTGCAGATGTATGATAGATGACATTTGTGTGTGCGGATGTATTGAGGATGTCATTTGAAATGTGTTCAGATGTGTAACAGATACCAGTTGTGTATGCGGATGTATGAGAGATGCAGTTTGAAGTGCGTTCAGATGTGCAACAGATGCCAGTTGTGTGTGTATGTATAAGAGATGCCATTTGAAGTGTGTGCAGATGTATAACAGACACCAGCTATGTGTACGCATTTATGAGTGATGCCATTTGAAGTGTGTTCAGATTTCTAACAGATGCCAGCTCTGTGCTCGGATCTATAAGAGATGCTATCTGAAGTGTGTGTGGATGTATAACAGATGACAGTTGTGTGTGTGGATGTATATGAGATGCCATTTGAAGTGTGTTCAGATGCATAACAGATGACAGTTGTGTGTGGATGTATGGCAGATGCCATTTGAAGTGTGTTCTGATGTGCAACAGATGTTAGTTGTGTGTGCAGAGGTATGAGAGATGCCATTTGAAGTTTGTGCAGATGTATAACAGATGCCAGTTGTGTGTGCGGATGTATAACAGATGCCATTTGAAGTGTGTTCAGATGTATAACAGATGTCAGTTGTGTGCGCAGAGGTATAAGAGATGCCATTTGAAGTGTGTTAAGATGTGTAACAGTTGCCAGTTGTGTGTGCGGATGTATGAGAGATGCCTTTTGAATTGTGTTCAGATGTATAACAGATGCCAGTTGTGAGTACAGCTGTATAAGAGATACCATTTTAAGTATTTGCTGATGTATAACAGATGCCAATTGTGTGTGCGTGTGTATAAAAGATGCCATTTCAAGTGTGTATGGATGTATAACAGATGCCAGTTGTGTGTGCGGATGTATGAGAGATACCAATTGAAGTGTGTGCACATGTATAACATATGACGTTTGTGTGTGTGGATATATGAGGGATGTCATTTGAAGTGTGTTCAGATGATTAACAGATGCCAGTTGTGTATGCGGATGTATGAGAAATGTGATTTGAAGTGTGTTCAGATGTGTAACAGATGCCAGTTGTGTGTGTATGTATAAGAGATGCCATTTGAAGTGTGTGCAGATGTATAACACATACCAGTTGTGTGTGGAGATGTATGAGTAATGCCATTTGACTTATGTGCAGATGTATGCCAGATGCCAGTTGTGTGCAGATGTATGAGATGCCATTTGAAGTATGTGTGGATGTATGACAGATGCCAGTTGTGTGTGAAGATGTATGAGTGATGCCATTTGAAGTGTGTTCAGATTTCTAACAGATGCCAGATGTGTGAGCGGATGTATAAGAGACACCATTTGAAGTGTGTGGATGTATAAGAGATGCGATTTGAATTGTGTGCAGATGTATGACAGAGCCAGTTGTGTGTGCAGATGTATAAGATATGCCATTTGAAGTGTGTGTGGATGTGTGACAGATGCCATTTGTGTGTGCAGATGTATGAGTGATGCCATTTGAAGTGTGTTCAGATTTCTAACAGATTCCAGCTGTGTGCGTGGATGTATAAGAGATGCCATCTGAAGTGTGTGTGGATGTATAACATATGACAGTTGTGTGTGTTGATGTGTAAGAGATGCCATTTGAAGTGTATTCAGATGTATAACAGATGCCAGTTGTGTGTGGATGTATGAGAGATGCCATTTGAAGTGTGTGCAGATGTATAGCAGATGCCAGTTGTGTGTGCAGATATGTAATAGATGCCATTTGCAGTGTGTTCTGATGTGTAACATATGCCAGTTGTGTGTGCAGATGTATGAGAGATGCCATTTGAAGTGTGTTCAGAGGTGTAACAGATGCCAGTTGTGTGTGGATGTATGAGTAAGACCATTTGAAGTGTGTGCAGATGTATAGCAGATGCCAGTTGTGTGTGCAGATATGTAATAGATGCCATTTGAAGTGTGTTCAGATGTGTAACAGATGCCAGTTGTGTGTGCAGATGTATGAGAGATGCCATTTGAAGTGTATTCAGATGTGTAACAGATGACAGTTTTGTGTGTGGATGTATAAGATATGCCATTTGAAGTGTGTGCAGATGTATAACAGACTCCAGTTGTGTGTGCGGGTGTATGAGAAATGCCATTTGAAGTGTATTCAGATGTATAACAGATGCCAGTTGTGTGTGAGGATGTATAAAAGATGCAATATGAAGTGTGTTCTGATGTGTACCATATGCCAGTTTGAACACACTTCAAATGGCATCTCTCATACATCTGCACACAGAGGTGTAACAGATGCCAGTTATGTGTGGATGTACGAGTGAGGCCATTTGAAGTGTGTGCAGATTTATGAGAGATTCCATTTGTGTGTCCGGATGTATGAGAGATGCCATTTGAAGTGTGAGCAGCTGTATGAGAGATGCCAGTTGTGTGTGGATGTATAAGAGATGCCATTTAAAGTGTGTTCAGATGTATAACAGATGCCAGTCGTGTGTGCGGATATATGAAAATGCCATTTGAAGTGTGTTCAGATATATAACAGATGCCAGTTGTATGTGCAGATGTATAAGAGATACCATTTGAAGTGTGTGCAGATGTATAGCAGATGCCAGGTGTGTGTGCAGATGTATGAGAGATGCAATTTGAAGTGTGTGTGGATGTATCTCAGATGTCAGTTGTGTGCGCGGATGTATGAGAGATGCCATTTGAAGTGTATGCAGATGTATGACAAATGGCATTTGTGTGTGCGGATGTATTGAGGATGTCATTTGAAGTGTGTTCAGATGTGTAACAGATGCCAGTTGTGTATGCAGATGTATGAGAGATGCCATTTGAAGTGTGTTCAGATGTGTAACAGATGCCAGTTGTGTGTGTGGATGTATAAGAGATGCCCTTTGAAGTGTGCGCAGATGTATAACAGACGCTAGTTGTGTGTGCGGATGTATGAGTGATGCCATTTGAGGTGTGTTCAGATTTCTAACAGATGCCAGCTGTGTGCTCGGATGTATAAGAGATGCCATTTGAAGTGTCGGATGTATAAGAGATGCCATTTGAAGTGTGTTCACATGTATAATACATACCAGTTGTGTGTGCAGATATATGAGAGATGCCATTTGAATTGTGTGCAGATGTATGACAGATGCCAGTTGTGTTTGCAGATGTATAAGAGATGACATTTGAAGTGTGTGCAGATGTATGACAGAGCCAGTTGTGTGTGCAGATGTATAAGATATGCCATTTGAAGTGTGTGTGGATGTATGACAGATGCCAGGTTTGTGTGCAGATGTATGACAGATGCCATTTGAAGTGTGTTCAGATTTCTAACAGATGCCAGCTGTGTGCTCGGATGTATAAGAGATGCCATTTGAAGTGTGCGGATGTATAAGAGATGCCATTTGAAGTGTGTTCAGATGTATAATACATACCAGTTGTGTGTGCAGATATATGAGAGATGCCATTTGAATTGTGTGCAGATGTATGACAGATGCCAGAGGTGTTTGCAGATGTATAAGAGATGACATTTGAAGTGTGTTCAGATGTGTAACAGATGCCAGTTGTGTGTGCAGATGTCTGAGAGATGCCATTTGAAGTGTGTGCAGATGTATAGCAGATGCCAGTTGTGTGTGCAGATATATAAGAGATGCCATTTGAAGTGTGTTCAGATGTATAATACATACCAGTTGTGTGTGCAGATATATGAGAGATGCCATTTGAATTGTGTGCAGATGTATGACAGATGCCAGATGTGTTTGCAGATGTATAAGAGATGACATTTGAAGTGTGTTCAGATGTGTAACAGATGCCAGTTGTGTGTGCAGATGTCTGAGAGATGCCATTTGAAGTGTGTGCAGATGTATAGCAGATGCCAGTTGTGTGTGCAGATATATAAGAGATGCCATTTGAAGTGTGTTCTGATGTATCACAGATATCAGTTTTGTGTGCAGGTGTATGAGAGATGGCATTTGAAGTTTGCGCAGATGTATAGCAGATGCCAGTTGTGTGTGCAGATATATAAGAGATGCCATTTGAAGTGTGTTCTGATGTGTCACAGATATCAGTTTTGTGTGCAGGTGTATGAGAGATGGCATTTGAAGTTTGTGCAGATGTATAGCAGATGCCAGTTGTGTGTGTGGATGCATAAGTTATGCCATTTTATGTGTGTTCTGATGTATAACAGATGCCAGTTTTGTGTACAGATGTATAAGAGATGCCATTTGAAGTGTGTGCAGATGTATGATAGATGACATTTGTGTGTGCGGATGTATTGAGGGATGTCATTTGAAATGTGTTCAGATGTGTAACAGATACCAGTTGTGTATGCGGATGTATGAGAGATGCAGTTTGAAGTGCGTTCAGATGTGCAACAGATGCCAGTTGTGTGTGTATGTATAAGAGATGCCATTTGAAGTGTGTGCAGATGTATAACAGAAACCAGCTATGTGTACGCATTTATGAGTGATGCCATTTGAAGTGTGTTCAGATTTCTAACAGATGCCAGCTCTGTGCTCGGATCTATAAGAGATGCTATCTGAAGTGTGTGTGGATGTATAACAGATGACAGTTGTGTGTGTGGATGTATATGAGATGCCATTTGAAGTGTGTTCAGATGCATAACAGATGACAGTTGTGTGTGGATGTATGACAGATGCCATTTGAAGTGTGTTCTGATGTGCAACAGATGTTAGTTGTGTGTGCAGAGGTATGAGAGATGCCATTTGAAGTTTGTGCAGATGTATAACAGATGCCAGTTGTGTGTGCGGATGTATAACAGATGCCATTTGAAGTGTGTTAAGATGTGTAACAGTTGCCAGTTGTGTGTGCGGATGTATGAGAGATGCCTTTTGAATTGTGTTCAGATGTATAACAGATGCCAGTTGTGAGTACAGCTGTATAAGAGATACCATTTTAAGTATTTGCTGATGTATAACAGATGCCAATTGTGTGTGCGTGTGTATAAAAGATGACATTTCAAGTGTGTATGGATGTATAACAGATGCCAGTTGTGTGTGCGGATGTATGAGAGATACCAATTGAAGTGTGTGCACATGTATAACATATGACGTTTGTGTGTGTGGATATATGAGGGATGTCATTTGAAGTGTGTTCAGATGATTAACAGATGCCAGTTGTGTATGCAGATGTATGAGAAATGATATTTGAAGTGTGTTCAGATGTGTAACAGATGCCAGTTGTGTGTGTATGTATAAGAGATGCCATTTGAAGTGTGTGCAGATGTTTACCACATACCAGTTGTGTGTGGAGATGTATGAGTAATGCCATTTGACTTATGTGCAGATGTATGCCAGATGCCAGTTGTGTGTGCAGATGTATGAGATGCCATTTGAAGTATGTGTGGATGTATGACAGATGCCAGTTGTGTGTGAAGATGTATGAGTGATGCCATTTGAAGTGTGTTCAGATTTCTAACAGATGCCAGATGTGTGAGCGGATGTATAAGAGACACCATTTGAAGTGTGTGGATGTATAAGAGATGCGATTTGAATTGTGTGCAGATGTATGACAGAGCCAGTTGTGTGTGCAGATGTATAAGATATGCCATTTGAAGTGTGTGTGGATGTGTGACAGATACCATTTGTGTGTGCAGATGTATGAGTGATGCCATTTGAAGTGTGTTCAGATTTCTAACAGATTCCAGCTGTGTGCGCGGATGTATAAGAGATGCCATCTGAAGTGTGTGTGGATGTATAACATATGACAGTTGTGTGTGTTGATGTGTAAGAGATGCCATTTGAAGTGTATTCAGATGTATAACAGATGCCAGTTGTGTGTGGATGTATGAGAGATGCCATTTGAAGTGTGTGCAGATGTATAGCAGATGCCAGTTGTGTGTGCAGATATGTAATAGATGCCATTTGCAGTGTGTTCTGATGTGTAACATATGCCAGTTGTGTGTGCAGATGTATGAGAGATGCCATTTGAAGTGTGTTCAGAGGTGTAACAGATGCCAGTTGTGTGTGGATGTATGAGTGAGACCATTTGAAGTGTGTGCAGATGTATAGCAGATGCCAGTTGTGTGTGCAGATATGTAATAGATGCCATTTGAAGTGTGTTCAGATGTGTAACAGATGCCAGTTGTGTGTGCAGATGTATGAGAGATGCCATTTGAAGTGTATTCAGATGTGTAACAGATGACAGTTTTGTGTGTGGATGTATAAGATATGCCATTTGAAGTGTGTGCAGATGTATAACAGACTCCAGTTGTGTGTCCGCGTGTATGAGAAATGCCATTTGAAGTGTATTCAGATGTATAACAGATGCCAGTTGTGTGTGAGGATGTATAAAAGATGCAATATGAAGTGTGTTCTGATGTGTACCATATGCCAGTTTGAACACACTTCAAATGGCATCTCTCATACATCTGCACACAGAGGTGTAACAGATGCCAGTTATGTGTGGATGTATGAGTGAGGCCATTTGAAGTGTGTGCAGATTTATGAGAGATTCCATTTGTGTGTCCGGATGTATGAGAGATGCCATTTGAAGTGTGAGCAGCTGTATGAGAGATGCCAGTTGTGTGTGGATGTATAAGAGATGCCATTTAAAGTGTGTTCAGATGTATAACAGATGCCAGTCGTGTGTGCGGATATATGAAAAATGCCATTTGAAGTGTGTTCAGATATATAACAGATGCCAGTTGTATGTGCAGATGTATAAGAGATACCATTTGAAGTGTGTGCAGATGTATAGCAGATGCCAGGTGTGTGTGCAGATGTATGAGAGATGCAATTTGAAGTGTGTGTGGATGTATCTCAGATGTCAGTTGTGTGCGCGGATGTATGAGAGATGCCATTTGAAGTGTATGCAGATGTATGACAAATGGCATTTGTGTGTGCGGATGTATTGAGGGATGTCATTTGAAGTGTGTTCAGATGTGT
This sequence comes from Protopterus annectens, assembly GCF_019279795.1. Classification (NCBI taxonomy): domain Eukaryota; kingdom Metazoa; phylum Chordata; order Ceratodontiformes; family Protopteridae; genus Protopterus; species Protopterus annectens. Next base: position 14,016,807 of record NC_056749.1, on the reverse strand, counting down.
AACAGATGCCAGTTGTGTATGCAGATGTATGAGAGATGCCATTTGAAGTGTGTTCAGATGTGTAACAGATGCCAGTTGTGTGTGTGGATGTATAAGAGATGCCCTTTGAAGTGTGCGCAGATGTATAACAGACGCTAGTTGTGTGTGCGGATGTATGAGTGATGCCATTTGAGGTGTGTTCAGATTTCTAACAGATGCCAGCTGTGTGCTCGGATGTATAAGAGATGCCATTTGAAGTGTGCGGATGTATAAGAGATGCCATTTGAAGTGTGTTCACATGTATAATACATACCAGTTGTGTGTGCAGATATATGAGAGATGCCATTTGAATTGTGTGCAGATGTATGACAGATGCCAGTTGTGTTTGCAGATGTATAAGAGATGACATTTGAAGTGTGTGCAGATGTATGACAGAGCCAGTTGTGTGTGCAGATGTATAAGATATGCCATTTGAAGTGTGTGTGGATGTATGACAGATGCCAGGTTTGTGTGCAGATGTATGACAGATGCCATTTGAAGTGTGTTCAGATTTCTAACAGATGCCAGCTGTGTGCTCGGATGTATAAGAGATGCCATTTGAAGTGTGCGGATGTATAAGAGATGCCATTTGAAGTGTGTTCAGATGTATAATACATACCAGTTGTGTGTGCAGATATATGAGAGATGCCATTTGAATTGTGTGCAGATGTATGACAGATGCCAGATGTGTTTGCAGATGTATAAGAGATGACATTTGAAGTGTGTTCAGATGTGTAACAGATGCCAGTTGTGTGTGCAGATGTCTGAGAGATGCCATTTGAAGTGTGTGCAAATGTATAGCAGATGCCAGTTGTGTGTGCAGATATATAAGAGATGCCATTTGAAGTGTGTTCAGATGTATAATACATACCAGTTGTGTGTGCAGATATATGAGAGATGCCATTTGAATTGTGTGCAGATGTATAACAGATGCCAGATGTGTTTGCAGATGTATAAGAGATGACATTTGAAGTGTGTTCAGATGTGTAACAGATGCCAGTTGTGTGTGCAGATGTCTGAGAGATGCCATTTGAAGTGTGAGCAGATGTATAGCAGATACCAGTTGTGTGTGCAGATATATAAGAGATGCCATTTGAAGTGTGTTCTGATGTATCACAGATATCAGTTTTGTGTGCAGGTGTATGAGAGATGGCATTTGAAGTTTGCGCAGATGTATAGCAGATGCCAGTTGTGTGTGCAGATATATAAGAGATGCCATTTGAAGTGTGTTCTGATGTGTCACAGATATCAGTTTTGTGTGCAGGTGTATGAGAGATGGCATTTGAAGTTTGTGCAGATGTATAGCAGATGCCAGTTGTGTGTGTGGATGCATAAGTTATGCCATTTTATGTGTGTTCTGATGTATAACAGATGCCAGTTTTGTGTACAGATGTATAAGAGATGCCATTTGAAGTGTGTGCTAATGTGTAAGAGATGCCATTTGAAGTGTATTCAGATTTATGATAGATGCCAGAGTTGTGTGCAGGTGTATAAGAGATCCCATTTGAAGCGTGTGCAGATGTATGACAGATGCCAGTTGTGTGTGCAGATGTATAAGAGATGCCATTTGAAGTGTGTGCGGATGTATTAGATGCCATTTGAAGTGCATGCTAATGTGTAAGAGATGCCCCTTGAAGTGTGTGCAGATGGGTAAGTGAACACAAACTCCACACATTTCATAAAATAAACTGGCTACCAATACTTCTTAGATCCCCACTTTTTTTGGAGACCCTGTTCTACAAACCTCATAAATCTCTTTCCCTACTTTTCTATCTGACTGTCCAAAAGAACCACCTACAACCTCAGTTCCCAGTTCTCTTTGATCTCTCTCCTTCAATGCACACAAAACAAACTTCATACAACAGGTCATGCATACTCAGCATTAGCCCCAACGCCTTGTCAGTCACTTCCGAATGGCTTAAAATTTATTTCTACCTTCACCAAATTCTGAACTGAACTTAAGAAATTGCCTTCTCAGTCTATCCAAGTGCAGATGCCTTCATCCCAACAGCATCATATAACTGCTCTCGCATGTCTCTAATCCCCAAATTCTCCTGTGCTACCCACTGACCCAGCTGGTCCACTTTAAAACCCCTCCATTCACTCCTCCTCTTCAGCTCCTTGTACTTCCTCTTTTCCTTCACTTGCCCCTACAATCTATTACTCTATTCTCACCTCTCATCCCCCACCCGCTATATCACTCCCTACTCTTCCTCACCTCTCTAAGTTAAAGGGTATAAATTGAGCATTAAGGTATTATTTCGCTATTTTAAATAATTCACATAAATATATCAATATTACTGTATGTAATTATATTAATGATATTCTACAACCAATGCTTGTATTATTTCCTGCAACTTAACTTTTTAATAAGTTTACTCTCAGTCTTTCATTCAATTTAATACTACCCTTAATGTGCATATAACACTTATTTTGTTTCAAATTTTAATTGTGTGCCTGGGCTGAACCTAAAAATGTTCCACATAGATCAGAGGTCAACCCTGGCTAACAAATAAAATAAATAAATAAATACATAACAAGCAAACAAATAACAGAACTATCTTAACAGCTGACTTACCAGTTATGTTGACATCTGCTTGGTTGATGCAGACAGATGGTCGACAAGTGTGTAAGACTGACAATCCCCAAATAGGGGAATATTCCTTTTCCACAATGATTATGGGATCTTGTAGTTAATCTATATATAATCAGCCAGGAGTGTGGGGGGTGCCCCTGCAAAAAAACATGTATTTGGTTTACTCTGTTCCGGGGTAATCCCCGGAGTATGTCATCATTTGTTGTTTAAACATTTGAATGCTGATATTCTGGGTGTTGGAGTAGGTGGTCATATAACCAACTGCCCTACATCCATGCACACACATACACATATATATCTATATCTTTCTAGTTCTCTCTCTCTGTATACATATACACACATACATCTTGATGACTTGGTATTACATAGTCTATTTTAACTAAATTTAGGATAGTTACATATATGGATACAGTAAACTTTGGCACAATTTTACATGGAGTGGCCAACAATATAGTTCATGTTTTCCGTGCAGCTTTCTTCTTCTATTGCATCTTTCTTTACTGTACATAGTCATCCTTATGGAGCTGATTCTCCACGAACTGGAATTGCTCCCCTACAATCTTAAAGCATACCTCCAAAGAGGGGTGCACAAGTCTAGCCCTTCACTGGATATGGGCAGCATCTGAATTCGGGAACAGCCTTGTATTTTTCTATTCTACTTTTGCCCTCTCTAGCTACCTTACCTCAAGCAAGATTCTGACATAGAACAATGTGTTTGCAAGGTCAACCTATAGTGCTATATTCAAGCAATGTGTAAAGCATTATCCCCTGTCTACCAGGAAGTGTATATCCCACTGCTGCAGATGGTGTAGCAGAGATCCATATGGGCAACCTCTGATATCTCCCCCCACTGCGCCCTCACTCGCTTAAGCCACACCCATACATCCAGCTTACCCATAGTGCTGCATGGCAGTGGAATCATCCAGTGATAAAAAAACAAAGTTAATGAACGCTGTGCTAGAAGGAACATGTTGAGGAGGTAGTAAGTTATTATTTTTTATATGTCACCGTTTTATTCATCTTCATCAAAGGTAAATTCAACATTCATGTGCATCCAGTCTGACAGGCACCTTATGATAAAATCATTACAGCCACAAATATGACTGGGTACAATCATTAAGTAACAATCAACATACATTTAGGACTCCTTTGGTACATCAAATTTATATAAACATCACCTTTGACAGAGCTCTGCTTCAATAAAATACTTACCTCAACTCATAGTGACTTTCTTTAAAACATCTGAGTTTTAAACAGAAATAATTAATTCATTCCAAAACACCAACAAATGTGACCTAATATTCACATTATTTAGTATGTAAGCCAACTATAATCGGTCTACTCCCACAACTCCATTTCAAACTCACAAAGGTGCCAAATCATTAGTTCCCCCTCAGGTAAGAGTCTGTGCAAACATCCTTAGATGGGGAACGGGTGCCAAACGTCTCAAACAGGCTGAGTGTTAACATGCTCAGAACAGTCTGTCTAGAGTGAAATAACTGAGTCTTAATAATCATTAAATTATCTGAGTTTATTGGGAGTTAGAGACAGCTACAATATAGTCTGATAATTTATCTAATAGAATCTCTTTGAGTCCAAACCTCCTACGTAACTCTCAACTGTCCAGAAGTTTACAGAATGTCCCACATTTTGACTCATATTGTTTGCCCAGTCCCTAGTAAATTATGATTTTCTGATTAATCACTGAGGATTACAGCCAATCACTCATTTCATACTTCCTATTGCTTAGAAAATGCACGTTGTCCCATTAATCATTTAAGCGAATTACAGCAACATTTAAAAATTGTCCCTGAGTTTGAGCCTTGTCCCCTATTGTTTTTGGCTTTGCTCAGAACTCAGAATTTTTGAGCAAGCAAGTTGAGAGGTACATCTCATACAGACAGCGGGCCATAAAAGGGAAGACTCGTTCTAAATGAAGCCAGCAAAACTGCTTGGATCACCCAGCCTCTACGTAACACAGCATGACATACTTCATTCTCAAAAACGTTTCCACTGATGAACATACCAAAGGCTGAAGACACCTCTGCTATCAATCAAAATCCAATATGAATTCAATCTGTGAAATTGTTCACCCATCCTGCCACAGCGGAGCCTTTTCATATTGAAACATTTCAGATCTATTCAGCAGCATCCTTAATAGTCCATGCATATTAAAAGAGGTACACATTACAATTTAAGCTGCAGAAAAATTAAAATCACATATGAGCAATTTTAACTTCCTTGTTCCACCAGGAAATCATCCCGACACCTATCAAGGTTATAAGCATTTATTGGTTATATTTTGAGTGAAAGTCCTCACAGCAAAAATGCAGTAAAGGATCAATGACTTGCAGCAAACAATGAAAGATTATACTTACCACTAACATATGACTTAAACCATTATTTCAACAGCTGTCAATCATCACAGACAATTCCCACTGCATTGATCCATTTGTAAAAACTAACAATTTACTTGGAAATTTCTCCAGAGAACACAACTGCTCTGACTGCCTATCTCTGTCCTTTAACGACTATGGACACTACATCAGTCCTGTCAGGAATTTATCTGGAACAATCATCTCAGTATTACTAGTTCATTTACCCAACTTAAAATTATAGACACTCTCTCATTCTTTTTTTCATTCTACAAACAATCTTAACTCAACCATAAAGACTGATACAAAGGGTGGTGCATTGTTATTATTTCCAAAAAATCAGATCATTATTTATTCGCTTGCTCAGAAAACAAATCATGATCAAATGTGAAGTTGTTTTCATCAACCATTTAAACTTACTTCTGCTGATATAGTTGTAACTTTAAAATTCTTCCTCCAAATATAACATTTAACTCGACCAGTTTACATCCTGCCACTGTCAGTACCATATCAAATGCCATAAACTGCTTTCACATAAAGATGGCTCGCGCTCATTCACAAGCTTGTCCAATATCATCAACATCTTCCTTGCCGTGCAGTCTCCTCACAAAGCCATACAATTCAACCAATAGCATTTTCAACTCCAATGCCATACGTGGAGTGTTCTGAGACTGAACTTTCTCGAACCTCCAGATCATCACTACACCTGGTACCATGCAGTCCATCAACGCTTTCCAAACTTAATTCATTTTTAAATTTAATGACACGATGTCAACACCTCTTTTGCCTTACACTGCCCCTATACGAAGTAAGCTACTTTTTAAAAATACTTTAAATCAAGATCTGCAAAACTTTGTTATATTTTAAGCACCTTTACTGAATCACTAACAACACAGCTAACATAGATGGCCTTCATCACAAGGCACCAGTAGATTTCATTTTTAACCAGTTATTTTTGCACATTTTCTTAAGTTTATGGTGAGGATGTGAATAACCTGAAATAATCAAAAGGCAAATATAATACAATGCAGAAAAAATATATATTTTTCTTTACATTTTACTCACCAGGTAGAAACAATCTGAGCTTATTTGCCCATTATGGAAGACAGCCATGGTAGGATTTCTATTGATTGAAGGATGTTTGGACAAGCTACTGAGGAAATACCCAACTCTTCTATTATGTAGACAGGTGGTATTTTATTTTGGCATGCTTCCAGTTTGGCAAACTGTTAACTTACAGCATTTTTATTTTCTAGGAATGGCGGATTATCTGATGCATTACAGTTTTTCTTTTTTACTTTTTTATTTTATACATTTGTTATCCAAGTTAGCTCACTGGATGCGAGAGTCCCTTATCAAAGACAATCTGAGAGCACCATCAAGTTAAGTCACTCGGTTATATTCACACAGGAGGCAAATAGAGACTGAGAGAATCAAACCCTTGACTTCAAGAAGTAGATCATAAACAGTTCATGGTCTTAATGGTCTGCACTAACTGCCAGACAAAACTGCCACTACGGATGGATATGGGGGTCCATCCTGAATTTCCAGAATAAGATTTAGGAGAAGTTATAACCATCAGTGATGGAAGGGTTTCTGGAGGGGAATAATTGAGACAAACCTCATGCTGAGGTAGTTCTGTTGTAGTACTGGCAGAATCAGAGCAGACTGCATATGGTAAAACAATATGTGGCATTCACTACAGATGAAATGATGGCGTATACAAAAACAGCAACTAATTTGTGACTATAGACATCAACATTTGTGAATACAGACATCAAAACTGGTACAAGTAGCAATGTTTGCCATGTGACAAATTTAATACTGGGGTAAAGACACTGGCTGTGAGTCATGGAAGTCCATTGAATGTTTGTCAAAGCAGACTAAACTAGGTGGTGGCCACATAATATGCCAGCTGGACAGAAAACTTTCTTGAAGAGGGAAGTGATTGCGTTGCACTAATTGTCAGTTGCTGTGCTAACTGCACAGACAGTTTCTGACAGACACATTGCTGCTAACAGCACAGACCATTACTGACAGATGCTTCGTTGCTATCTGTTAGCAACGAAGCATCTGTCAGTAATGGTCTGTGCTAACAGCACAGACCATTACTGACAGATGTTTCATTGCTAACAGATAGACTGTTACTGATGATACTTTGCTGCTAACAGCACAGATCGTTACTAACAGATACTTCGCTGCTAATAGCGCAGTTTCTGACAGACACATTGCTGCTAACAGCACAGACCATTACTGACAGATGCTTTGCTGTTAACAGCATAGACCATTACTGACAAATACTTCGCTGTTAACAGCACAGACTGTTACTAACAGATACTTCACTGCTAACAGCACAGACAGTTTCTGTCAGACACTTCGCTGCTAACAGCACAGCCAGTTTCTGAGAGACACTTCGCTGCTAACAGCACAGTTTCCAACAGACACTTCACTGCTAACAGCACAGTTTCTGATAGATACTTTGCTGCTAACAGCACAGACTGTTACTAGCAGATACTTTGCTGCTAACAGCACAGTTTCTGACAGATACCGTGATGCTAATAGCACAGACCGTTACTGACAGATGCTTTGTTGCTAACAGATAGACTGTTACTGATGATACTTTGCTGCTAACAGCACAGACCATTACTAACAGATACTTCACTGCTAATAGCACAGTTTCTGACAGACACATTGCTGCTAACAGCACAGACCATTACTGACAGATGCTTTGCTGCTAACAGCATAGACCATTACTGACAAATACTTCACTGTTAACAGCACAGACTGTTACTAACAGATACTTCGCCGCTAACAGCACAGCCAGTTTCTGAGAGACACTTCATTGCTAACAGCAGAGTTTCCGACAGATACTTCACTGCTAACAGCACAGTTTCTGATAGATACTTTGCTGTTAACAGCACAGACTGTTACTAACAGATACTTCGCTGCTAACAGCACAGTTTCTGACAGACACATTGCTGCCAACAGCATAGACAGTTTCTGTCAGACATTTCACTGCTAACAGCACAGTTTCTATGAGACACTTCACTGCTAGCAGCACAGACAGCTTCTGACAGACACTTCGCTAATAACAGCACAGTTCTGATGGATACTTTGCTGCTAACAGCACAGACAGTTTCTGTCAGACATTTCACTGCTAGCAGCACAGACAGTTTCTGACAGACACTTCACTGCTAACAGCACAGTTTCTGACAGATAATTCACTGCTAACAGCACAGTTCTGATGGATACTTTGCTGCCAATAGCACAGTTTCTGTCAGACACTTCGCTGCTAACAGCACAGACAGTTTTTGTCAGACACTTTGCTGCTAACAGCACAGACAGTTTCTGACAGACACTTTGCTGCTAACAGCACAGACAGTTTCTGACAGACGCATCACTGCTAACAGCACAGACAGTTTCTGATGGATACTTTGCTGCTAACATCACAGACAGTTTCTGACAAATACTTTGCTCCTAACAGCATAGACAGTTTCTGATGGATACTTCACTGCTAACAGCACAGACAGTTTTGTGACAGACACATCGCTCTTAACAACACAGACAGTTTCTGACAGACACTTCGCTGCTAACAGCACAGACAGTTTCTGACAGACACTTCGCTGCTAACAGCACAGACAGTTTCTGACAGACACTTCGCTGCTAACAGCACAGACAGTTTCTGACAGACACCGCTGCTAACAGCACAGACAGTTTCTGACATAATTCACTGCTAACAGCACAGATATTTTCTGATGGCTACTTTGCTGCTAACTGCACAGACAGTTTCTGACAGACACTTTGCTGCTAACAGCACAGACAGTTTCTGACAGATGCTTCACTGCTAACAGCACAGACAGTTTCTGATGGATACTTTGCTGCTAACAGCACAGACCATTACAAACAGATACTTTGCTGCTAACAGCACAGACAGTTTCTGACAGATACTTCACTGCCAACAGCACAGACCATTACTAACAGATACTTCACTGATAACAGCACATACAGTTTCTGACAGATACTTCACTGCTAACAGCACAGTTTCTGACAGATACTTCACTGCTAACAGCACAGACAGTTTCTGACAGACACATCGCTGCTAACATCACAGTTTCTGACAGACACTTTGCTGCTAACAGCACAGTTTCTGACACACTTTGCTGCTAACAGCACAGTTTCTAACAGATACTTTACAGCTAACAGCACAGACATTTTTTGACAGACACTGCTACAAACAGCACAGACAGTTTCTGACAGATACATCGCTGCTAACAGCACAGACAGTTTCTGACAGACAAATTGCTGCTAACAGCACAGATAATTTCTAACAGACACTTCACTGCTAACAGCACAGACATTTTCTGACAGACACTGCTACAAACAGCACAGTTTCTGACAAATACTTTGCTGCTTACAGCACAGACCACTACTAAACAGTTTCTGTCAGACACTTCACTGCTAACAGCACAGGCAGTTTCTGACAGATACTTCACTGCTAACAGCACAGACAGTTTCTGATGGATACTTCACTGCTAACATCACAGTTTCTGACAGACACATCGCTGCTAACAGCACAGACAGTTTCTGACAGACACATCTCTGCTAACAGCACAGACAATTTCTGACAGATACTTCACTGTTAACAGCACAGTTTCTGACAGATACTTCACTGCTAACAGCACAGTTTCTGATGGATACTTCGCTGCTAACAGCACAAACCATTACTAACAGATACTTTGCTGCTAACAGCACAGACAGTTTCTGACAGATACTTCGCTGCTAACAGCACAGACAGTTTCTGACAGATACTTCACTGCTAACAACACAGTTTCTGACAGACTCTTTGCTGCTAACAGCACAGATATTTTCTGACAGACACTTTGCTACTAACAGCACAGACAGCTTCTGATAGATACTTCACTGCTAACAGCACAGACAGTTTCTGACAGTTTGCTGCTAACAACACAGACCATTACTAATGGATACTTTGCTGCTAACAGCACAGACAGTTTCTGACAGATACTTTGCTGCTAACAGCACAGACAGTTTTTGGCAGATACTTTGCTGCTAACAGCACAAACAGTTTCTGACAGATACTTCGCTGCTACCAGCACAGACAGTTTCTGGCAGATACTTCACTGCTAACAGCACAACTTCACTGCTAACAGCACAGTTTCTGACAAATACTTTGTTGCTAACAGCACAGACAGTTTCTGACAGATACTTTATTTAGGCTAAGTGGCATCACATCAAAGATATCAGAGCACTCATACACATGAGGAAAGAATCATTTTGCAATATAAGCTCTGGATCATACATGTTCCTGAGCAAACTGTCGTATGGTTTTCTGCAGCACAGTTTGCAAGGTACTAGCATTACATTTTTATTATTCGTTTAACTGTGATCAGACGGCAGACACTTATTTTTTTTAGAAATGATGCATTAGACAAATCCAGCATTTTGATAATAACAGCAGGCTGTTGGTGGAGTAGGAGCTAACAGAATAACTGCATACTGATGATGAGAAGAACTCATGTACCTTGTACAGATTGCAAAAGCTGATTACTATGAAGAGCACATTATTTCTGTGCAGAGTTGGGTCATTTAAATGCTAACTACACTAAAAGTTGTTACACTGTTTGAAATGGTATGAACAGTAACTAGTATATGTATCGTGCTGAATCTGGACACTTTCAGATGGACTGTTGCGTACAGAGACCCATGACAAAGTCTTTAAGCTGATGTGACTTTCCTACTGCTGAGAGTTCTGATGTAGAAAATAGGGGGCTGAAGAACAGGTGACCAATGTAAAATGTGGACGAGAACAATAATAATGGGAATGAAATACAACATGCTGTTGTGTTGGACAAGAAGGTTACACATCTCCAAGATTCATGAGGAATGTAACACTGATGAAGGGAAGGGGTGTGATCAGGAAGAGCATGTTGGGAAAGGTAGACATGTCAGGATATAGAAAGACAAGATGGCTGTGAAGTCCCTTTAGTGTGGTTAGTAAAATATTAATAACATGACACATTAAGCATGTGAGATACTCATTCTGTACAGCCTTTACAACTCTTGGGTCAGTTTACAGTGTATGTAGGAAGTACGACTCAGAGAGGTGCATGTGAGGCACAGACTAGAATATCGAGGAAGAAATATTTGTTAATGAGCTGCTGTTTTTGTTAAAGACAGTGTGGTCCTCAAGGTGATGGACCCAAGTGTCACAAAACCTGGAAGGGTCATTTGTTCTGTGATCACAAACGTAGGGTATATGATATCCATGCTGCACTGGTTCTGAAACAGAAGTAACTTTGTCCCAGATAATTGTAATATTTTTGCACAGGCTATACAAGTTAAAACAGACAAGGCTTTTTATTTAATTGCATAGATTTATTTATTTATTTATGTACTGCTTTTACTATCTGAAGAAAGTCCAACTGGGTGGAAAACCCCTTTTAAGCAGAGGACCAGGGAAAAACGGTCCACAAGATGAGATAGAAAGTGTTATGCATACATACATAGTGTGATGAATTGTTTCAGCAAATAATAATGAGAAAACAACAAAAACACTGACAATATACATATGAATGGTCAACATGAGGACATATTATAACCATGATACGGACAATATAATGATATGAAAATTGATTCAAAGGTAGATCAGGATGATTGCTTAGAGAAAGTTTAGAACCAGGGTATTATGTAATAATAGGACAGGGGTAAAGTGAACTTTTTACTAATATAAAGTTGGGAGAGTATGGAGCAGTGTATGTGGCCAAGTGGATGTAATAGCACAGGATAAGATTGAAGATTACTGACCAAGTGGTCATTTTAGAGCATGATGGGATAGCAAGGATATGTAAGGGGGATTATCCAGGTGTGGTGAATGAGGAAAGCTATGAGACCTTTAGGTGTTCTTTCAACATTTTAATTTTAATATATTTTCAAGTGTAAAACTTATAGGAAGGGAAGCTAAAAACTGGCTTGAAGTTAGGGTTGCAGCTCTTTAATTGATCAACTAGTTTCTTAAAATGTTCCATTTCAATAAAAGAATGTGGCCCTTTTGATTTGCAAAACCTTTTGAAATTATTCCATTTATTGCATTTGTGACACTGCTGACCAAAAGCTAAACATTTCTCTTTTAGATTCATGATTTCCAGCACACCTACGACAGTTGGCAATGAAACTGGTTTGGGGCCCATGCTTTGAGTTTGTTGACTCACTCTTATGCTTCACTAAGACTGTGCGAACTCTGGAATTTGATGGAAAGCTTTGGGGTTTACCAGTGGGTACTGCAGGGGCTACAGTTGCTGCCATGTGCTTGGGCCTGTTTTTTTTAACCACGTGCTGAATACTATCAACACAAGCTTTATCATTGTGCCTTTTAGAGCTGCTCTCATTTGTAAGCATATTTGTGTGCTTTTCTGTGAGCTCATATATCTGACAAATCTCAATGGCCTTATTCAAAGTTAAATCACTATCACAATACAAAATCTTTCTCACAGCATCATCTTTAATATTACACACAAGTCTGTCTTTTATCAACTCATCCCTTAAATCACCAAATCTGAACATTTTAGCCTTGTTTCTCAAGTCAGTTATATATGCTGCAAAAGTTTCACAGGCTTTTGATCCCTTGTGTAAAATAAGTGGCTTTCCATTGTAATATTTATCTGCGGATTACACATTTCTCTGAATTTACATTTTAGGAACTCAGTGTCCTCCTTTGACTCAGCCAGTACAGCAATATGATGGATTTCCCCCTCTCCTGAATAGACAGCAAGTGCATACACAAATGAACGCTACCTTTCAATAACTTCTGACCCAGCTAAATTAAGTAGAATAAATGCCTTTGTATGGTCATCTTTATAAGAAAATGCAATCTGTATGAAAATGTTGAACTCTTGCTCAAACACTCTCCAGTTCTATGCAATATTATTGTCATACACAAGTGTACTAGGTTTTCAAAATCCATCTGCCATACCCACAGAGTATGCACAAACACACTGAAAATATGGCTCTTGTAATTATGTATGTACAAAGTGTTCTGTGAGCTTGTAATAACATTGAAATGCACAATAAACTCTTTGAAACACTGTACTTTGCAAAATATGCTCTGTAATGGCTGTATTCTTTGAAATAACTTACTGTAATACCGCACAAACATAAAAGCACTTTATACACTTCTGATAACCTGAACATCTTTAATTAATATGAAAAAATACATGGTTAGCAAAAATGCAGTCATTTCCTCTTATTTTATTCATTTTATGGAATTTGAACTTTATTTCAAACATTTTCTATAGTAATTTGAATATTTGTATCCATATCGGACATATTGGTTTATTCGGATATCGTTTAGAGCATTCTGCATGCCTTGTTTCATATTTTGCGAATAAGAAATAGTCTTGAGCAAGTTTTAATATCTGAAATTTGTTTCTGACCTGCTTTGTGAATTATGTGCACAGTAGGGATGATTCATTCCTTTATATTCCTCCAGTGCCAACCAGGTGCCTCTCAGACTTAAGTGGAAGAAACTGGAACTCTTTCCGGTAACAAATCGTTCTGCCCATTCATCTTCGAACCTTATGTCCCTTTAGACATGCTGCTTCTAACACCATGTTGCTTGTTCCTCTCTAACATAGATGACATCAGGTGGGGTATTTTGTTTAGATGCTTTAATACATAGAAAAACATCAGGAAAGGTAGCAGCATCATAAAATATAAAAAAACTGGTTAACAGACAGACCTTACATACATACATGCATCTGAACAGCTTACTACAAAATGGCAGTCAGACTTGCACATACTCAATATTTATACACATGTGCAAGATCTTGGATAGCTTCTTAAAGGTACATACACACACATTGATCTACAGTGACCAAGTCACTTAAGCTGACAGTGCTCTGCAGCAATTTGGCTAGGCTCCTAAATTGGCTTCTGGACCACATGCTTAAAACACCTATGAACCAATGGGGTTTTCAGCAGGGAATGCTGCAGTTAAAGTGACAGAACCAGAAATATTGAATTTAGGTGTGATTCTTGTAGAGTTTTCTGCAATTCATCTTTCTCTGAACTGCATGCTATACAGCCCCGTAGCAACAATGTGCTCTCTGCAATCTGACTTTGTTCTAATACTGCTTTGCTTTAGTAAGGTGTGATGTCTGAAGACTGAGTAAAAAAGAAAGGTTCAAATTGTAATCAACTTTGACTTGCCTATTAGGAAGTCTTTGGATGTATACAGTAGTTCTACATTTTGTTTTCATCAGTTTTGAATGTTGTGTTAGACTTAATTGTTCTGTCTGTGATGATGCCTGGTACTTTTTAAGACTGCTGACCATGTCTGTGGAAATGCCATTTTGTGACCAAATAAATGGTTCAGGATTAGCAAGGTATTTCAATGCCGAGACTGACTGAGATTCCAGTCAGCTGCTTTTCATTGCTAGTTTACATTATAGGAAGAGTTATAAATGATCAGGCTATTCATATGTTTTTACTTGCTATAAAATGCCAGTGGTAAGCATAATATTAGTCATCATGCTGCAATCGGCACTACCACCACACAGTTGTCAGTCCTCCCTGCTGGGGCGCTCTAGCTTCAAAACGTTATTACACATACAATACAGGAGACCGCTGAGGACCCTAATCCAGTTTCTACAGAGCACAGTCTGGATGAGTGTCTTGTTCAGAGCTACAAACTGAGTGAATGGAGGCTGATGGAATCAAACCCTAGACTATGGAAATGAGCTCATTAACAACTAACAACTTTATTTCTCCTTGCCAGCTGCCATCACCATCATCACTGTCAGCCCCCTTTTTCATTTCATTTTCTACATGGGGTCTGGGTTTCACATCAGCTATTGCCACCTCCCTCAATTCAATGCCATTTTCCTACATTCTTAAATCAATTCAGTGCCATTCTCTTACATTCTTACATTAATTCAGTGCCATTCTCTTATACATTCTTACATCAATTCAGTGCCATTCCCCTACATTCTTACATGAATTCAGTGCTGTTCTCTTACATTCTTACATTAATTCAGTGCCATTCTCTTATACATTCTTACATCAATTCAGTGCCATTCCCCTACATTCTTACATGAATTCAGTGCTGTTCTCTTACATTCTTACATTAATTCAGTTCCATTCGCCTACATTCTTAAATCAATTCAGCACCATTCTCCTACATTCGTACATCAATTCAGTGATCAATTCAATGCCATTCTCTTGCATTCTTACATCAATTCAGTGCCATTCTCCTACAGTCATGCAATTCAGTGCAATTCTACTACATTTTAAAGCAATTCAGTATGATTCTCCTACATGCTTACATCAGGGTGCCATTCTCTTACATTTCTACATCAATTCAGCGATCAATTCAATGCAATTCTCTTGCATTCTTACATCAATTCAATGCCAGTCTCCCACATTCATACAATTCAATGCCATTTTAATACATTCCTATATCAATTCAGCACCATTCTCCTACATTCCTACATCAATTCAGTGCCATTCTCCTAAATTCCACATCAATTCAGCTCCATTCTCCTACATTCCTATATCAGTTAAGCGATCAGTTCAGCACCATTCTCCTACATTCCTACATCAATTCAGTGCCATTCTCCTAGATTCCTACATAGGATCATATGATCATATGAAGTTACTATGCTAATGGTCCTAGAGACCTTACAAGTATAGCCAAGTTTTACCCTTATTGCCATGATTAGCACCTATTGCCCCTGTCCAAGAGGGACACAGGTAGAACCTCCATGGTGAATTTGTGGTTACCTACTGAATCATCCAGATTGCGTTTGAAGAGGGCCAATGAGGTGCTCTGTTTGACATGAAGTGGGAGTCTGCTCCAAAGGTGTGGTAACCTTTGGGAGACAAATCTGTCCCTCCAGCAGGTTCTATTAATGTCACATACCAGGTTAAGGTCTTTAGAGTGAGTAATCTGTGTACCATTTGACTTATGGATATGCAGCATTTCCAACAGAGCAGGATTAGAGATTGCCTTGTACACAAGGCATAGATCGCCTCTGAGTAGTCTGTATGAAACAGAATAAAGTGACAGTGATTTCAGATGATCCACATAGGACAGATGCTGAAAACCTTGAATTTTCCTTGTGAGGAATCTTTGTGGTCTCTCCAATAGCTGCAGGTGCTTAGAAAGGTACATATGCAAACAATCATTGTACTCAGTTACTGGCCTGATGAGAGAAGAGTACAGTGAAATTATAACTTATTTTTTCTGGAGGCAATGCCCTTACTTATGAGATGAGCAATATAGAATGCCCTTCTTACCACTGTGGAGACATAGTGGTCAAAGGTAAGATTGCTGTCAACCCGTTTGCCCAGGTCTATCACCACTAAGTGCATACTTAAGGTTTTGCTATTGATTTCGCAGTTAGAAGGAACATCACTCTTACCGAAAGAGATATTACATTTTTTTGCATTAAGTTTTAGGCCATGATTTTGACACCAATAATTTGTTTGTGTAAGACCCTCTTGTAGGATGTTGACATCATTCGGAGATTCTGTGACCACTCCCAGTTTGCAGATATCAACAAACTTTGTCAGCCACAGACCTTTAGTTTTTGCTTTTACTTCAGAGAAAAAGATTCCAAACAGTAGAAGTCCCAGGACTGATCTCTGTGGAACACCACTGGTTACAGGTCTGCTGTTGGAGGTGGATTTCCCTATTTTCACTATATGGGTTCTTTCAGTGAGCCAGCTAGTGACCCATCAAATGATATTAGGGTTGATACCTAGCTGGGTGAGGTTGTCAATGATGCCTAAGTGGGGGATAGTATCAAATGCCTTGGCTAAGTCTCAGTAGGCTCTATACATGGATTTTCCCTCATTCAGGGCCTTTCTGACTGTCTCAAAGAAGTCCAGCAGGTTTAACAGGCATGATATCCCTTTGACAAATCCAAACTGAGTAGGGTCAAGCATTTGGAGATTACCTATACCTATGTTGCTAAGGTCCATAATGATTTGCTCAATGGCCTTGCAGGTAAGGCTAGTTAAGCTAATAGGTCTATAGTTCCCAGGGTCAGTGGAAGCACCAGCTTTGTGCAAGGGGATAACGGCAGCCATTTTCCATTCAGCTGGGACAAAGCTGGTGTTTGACTATAATTGATAAGAGTACCCAATGGTGTTGCTAATTCATTTTGGAGCTCATGTAAGACAGCCTGGGATATTATCAGGTCCCATAGATGCTGTGTTTTTGGCCTTAAAGAGGGCATTTATGACCTGCTGTTTATAGAGATACAATGTAGGGGACAGGTTGTAGGGATGTCATGGGTTCCATGTGGTGGGGAATGGGGAGTGAAGTTTTCACAGAACCTGTCAGCCAACAGGTTAGCTATGTCCACAGGCTCAGTATACGTGGTACCATTAATATCACTTCAGCACCATTCTCCTACATTCTTACATCAATACTGTGCCATTCTCCTACATTCTTGCATCAGTTCAGTGTAATTCTCCTACATTCTTACATCAATTCAGTTCCATTCCCCTACATTCTTATATCAATTCAGTGCCATTCTCCTACATTTTAACATCAATTCAGTGCCATTCCCCTACATCCTTACACAAAATCAGTGCCATTCCCCTACATTCTTACATCAATTCAGCGCCCTTTCCCTACATTCTTACATGGATCCAGTGTCATTCTCCTACATTTGTACTGCAATTCAGTGTCATTCTCCTACATTTTCACTGCAATTCAGTGCCATTCTCCAACATTCTTATTTCAATTCAGTGCCATGGTCTTACATTCTTACATCAATTCAATGCCATTTTCCTACATTCCTACATCAATTCCATGCCATTTTCCTACATTGTTACTTCAAGTCAGTGCCAGTCTCTTACATACTTACTTCAATTCAGTGCCATTCTCGTACATTCGTACATCAATTCAGAGCCATTCTACTACATTCTTACATCAATTCAGTGCCATTCCCCTACATTCCTAGATCAATTCAGTGCCATTCTCCTACATTCTTACATCAATTCAGCACAACTCTCCTGAAATCAAACTTAAATTCAGTGCTATTCTCTTACATTCTTACATCAATTCAGTGCCATTCTCCTTCATTTTTACATCATTCCAGCGCAATTCCACTACATTCTTACACCAGTTTAGTGCCATTCTCCTACATTCTTACATCAATTCAGTGCCATTCCTCTACATTCTTACATGAATTCAGTGCCATTCTCCTACATTCTTACTTCAGTTCAGTGCCATTCTCCTACATTCTTACTCCAATTCAATGCCATACTCCTACATTCTTACATCAATTCAGTGCCATGGTCCTACCATCTTACAACAATTCAATGCCATTTTCTTACATTCCTACATCAATTCCATGCCATTCTCCTACATTCTTAATTCAATTCAGTACCATTCTTCTACATTCTTACTTCAATTCAGTGTCATTCTCCTACATTCTTACTTCAATTCAGTGCCATATTCCTACATTCTTACATCAATTCAGTGCCATGGTCCTACATTCTTTCATCAATTTAATGCCATTTTCCTACATTCCTACATTAATTCCATGCCATTCTCAAACATTCTTATTTCAATTTGGTGCCATTATCCTACATTCTTACTTCAAATCAGTGCCATTCTCCTACATTCTTACATCAATTCAGCACCACTCTCCTACATTCTTACTTTAGTTCAGTGCCATTCTCCTACATTCTTACATCAATTCAGCAACACTCTCCTGCATTCTTAAATCAATTCAGTGCCATTCTCCTACATTCTAACATCAATTCAGCACCACTCTCCTGCATTCTTACTTCAATTCAGTGCCATTGTCCTACATTCCTACATCAATTCAACACCACTCAGCTGCATTTTTACTTCCATTAAGCACCATTCTCCTACATTCTTACATCGGTTCAGCGTCATTCTCCTACATTCCTTCATCAATTCAGCACCATTCTCAAGCATTCTTACTTCAATTCAGTGCCATTCTCCTACATTCTTACATCAATTCATTGCCATTCTCCTACATCCTGACATCAATTCAATGCAGTTCTCCTGCATTCCAACATCAGTTTGGTGCCATTCTCCAACATACTTAAATCAATTCAGTGCCATTCTCTTGCATTCTTAGATTAATTAAGTGACATTCTCCCACATTCTTACATAAATTCAGTGCCATGCTCTTACATTCTTACATCAATTTAGCACCATTCTCCTACATTCTTAAATCAATCCAGTGCCATTCAACTACATTCTTAGATCAATTCACTGCCATTCTCTTACATTATTACATCAATTCAGTGCCATTCCCCTTCATTCTTACAGCAATTCATTGCCATTCCCCTACATTCTTATAAGAATTCAGTGCCATTCTCCTACATTCTTACTTCAATTTAGTGCCATTCTCCTACATTCCTACATCAATTCAGTGCCATTCTCCTACAATCTTAGATCAATTCAGTGACATACTCATACATTCTTACAATTCATTG
Organism: Protopterus annectens; assembly: GCF_019279795.1. Lineage (NCBI taxonomy): Eukaryota > Metazoa > Chordata > Ceratodontiformes > Protopteridae > Protopterus > Protopterus annectens. Next base: position 13,997,319 of record NC_056749.1, on the reverse strand, counting down.
CCATTCCCCCACATTCTTACATAAATTCAGTGCCATTCCCCTACATTCTTACTTCATTTCAGTGCCATTCTCCTACATTCTTACTTCAATTCAGTGCCATTCTCCTACATTCTTACTTCAATTCAGTGCCATTCTCCTACATTCTTACTTCAATTCAGTGCCATACTTCTACATTCTTACATCAATTCAGTACATTCTGACATTAATTTAATGCCATTTTCCTGCAATCCTACATCAATTCCATGCCATTCTCCTACATTTTTATTTCAGTTTGGTGCCATTCTCCTACATTCTTACTTCAATTCAGTGCCATTCTCCTACATTCTTACTTCAATTCAGTGCCATTCTCCTACATTCTTACATCAATTCAGCACCACTCTCCTACATTCTTTACTACAATTCAGTGCCATTCTCCTACATTCTTACATCAATTCAGCAATACTCTACTGCATTCTTACTTCAATTCAGTGCAATTCCCCTACATTTTTACAGCAATTCAGCACTACTTTCTTGCATTCTTAATTCAATTCAGTGCCATTTTCTTACATTCTTAGATTAACTCAGTCACATTCTCCCACATTCGTACATAAATTCAGTGCCATGCTCTTACATTCTTACATCAATTCAGCACAATTCTCCTGCATTCTTACTTCAATTTAGTGCAATTTTGCTGCATTCTTACATCATTGCAGGTGCCGTGGTCCTACATTCTTGCAGCAATTCAATGCCATTTTCCTACATAGGTCTATAGTTCCCAGGGTCAGTGGAAGCACCAGCTTTTTGCAAGGGGATAAAGGCAGCCATTTTCCATTCAGCTGGGACAAAGCTGGTGTTTGACTATGATTGAAAAAAGTACCCAATGGTATTGCTAATTCATGTTGGAGCCCATGTAAGACACAGCCTGGGATATTAGCAGGTCCCATAGATGCTGTGTTTTTGGCCTTAGAGAGGGCTTTTATGACCTGCTGTTTATAGAGATACAATGGAGGGGACAGGTGGTAGGGATGTCATGGAGTCCATGTGGCGGGGAAGGGGAGTGAAGTTTTCACAGAACCTGTCAGCCAGCAGGTTAGCTATGTCCACAGGCTCAGTATATGTGGTATCATTAATATCACTTCAGCACCATTCTCCTACAGTCTTACATCAATGCAGTGCCATTCTCCTACATTCTTGCATCAGTTCAGTGCAATTCTCCTACATTCTTACATCAATTCAGTGCCATTCCCCTACATTCTTACATCATTTCAGTGCCATTCTCCTACATTCTTACATAAATTCAGTGCCATTCTCCTATATTCTTACATCAGTTCAGTGCCATTTCCCTACATTCTTACATGAATTCAGTGCCATTCTCCTACATTCTTACATCACGTCAGTGCCCTTTCCCTACATTCTTACATAAATTCAGTGTCATTCTCCTACATTTTCACTGCAGTTCAGTGCCATTCTCCTACATTCTTATTTCAATTCAGTGCCGTTCTCCTACATTCTTACATCAATTTGGTGCCATGGTCTTACATTCTTACATCAATTGAGTGCCATTTACCTACAATTCTATATCAATTCCATGCCATTTTCTTACTTTCTTACTTCATTTCAGTACCATTCTCCTACATTCCTACTTGAATTCAGTGCCATTCTCCTACATTCTTACATTAATTCAGTGTCATTCTCCTACATTCTTACATCAATTCAGCGCCACTCTCCTGCATTCTTACTTCAATTCAGTGCCATTCTCCTACATTCTTACATCGATTCAGAGCCATTCTCCTGCATTCTTACATCAATTCAGCACAACTCTCCTGAATTCTTACTTCAATTCAGTGCCATTCTCTTACCTTCGTACATCAATTCAGTGCCATGTTCCTACATTCTTACATCAATCCAGTGCCATTCCACTACATTCTTACATCAATTCAGTGCCATTCTCCTAAATTCTCACATCAATTCAGTGCCATTCCCCAGCTTTCTTACATGAATTCAGTGCTAGTCCCCTACATTCCTACATGAATTCAGTGCCATTCTCTGACATTCTTACTTCAATTCAGTGCCATTCTCCTATATTCCTACATCAATTCATTGCCATTCTCCTACAGTCTTAGATCAATTCAGTGACATACTCTTACATTCTTACATCAATTCACTGCCATTCCTCTACATTCTTACATGAATTCAGTGCCATTCTCCTACATTCTTACTTCAATTCAGTGCCATTCCCCTACATTCTTACTTCAATTCAGTGCCATACTCCTACATTCTTACATCAATTCAATGCCATGGTCCTACCATCTTACAACAATTCAATGCCATTTTCCTAAATTCCTACATTAATTCTATGCCATTCTCCAACATTCTTATTTCAATTTGGTGCCATTCTCCTACATTCTTACTTCAATTCAGTGTAATTCTCCTACATTCTTACATCAAATCAGCACCACTCTCCTACATTCTTACTTCAATTCAGTGCCATTCTCCTACATTCTTACATCAATTCAACAATACTCTCCTGCATTCTTACTTCAATTCAGTGCAATTCTCCTACATTCTAACATCAATTCAGCACCACTCAGCTGCATTCTTACTTCCATTAAGCACCATTCTTCTACATTCTTACATCGGTTCATTGTCATTCTCCTACATTCCTTGATCAATTCAGCACCATTCTCCAGCATTCTTACTTCAATTCAATGCCTTTCTCCTAGATTCTTACATCAATTATTTGCCATTCTCCTACATTCTGACATCAATTTAATGCCATTCTCCTACATTCCAACATCAGTTCGGTGCCATTCTCCAACATGCTTAAATCAATTCAGTGCCATTCTCTTGCATTCTTAGATTAATTAATTGACATTCTCCCACATTCTTACATAAATTCACTGCCATGGTCTTCCATTCTTACATGAATTCAGCACCATTCTCCTACATTCTTACATCAATTCAGTGCCATTCTCCTACATTTTTAAATCAATCCAGTGCCATCCCCCTACATTCTTACATGAATTCAGTGCCATTCTCCTACAGTCTTAGATCAATTCAGTGCCATTCTCTTACATTCTTACATCAATTCAGTGCTATTCCCTACATTCTTACATCAATTCATTGCCATTCCCCTACATTCTTACATGAATTCAGTGCCATTCTCCTACAGTCTTAGATCAATTCAGTGACATACTCCTACTTTCTTACATCAATTCAGTGCCATTCCCCTACATTCTTACATAAATTCAGTGCCATTCTCCTGCATTCTTACTTCAATTCAGTGCCATTCTCCTACATTCTTACTTCAATTCGGTGCCATTCTCCTACATTCTTACTTCAATTCAGTGCCATACCCCTACATTCTTACATCAATTCAGTGCCATGGTACTACATTCTGACATCAATTTAATGCCATTTTCCTGCATTCCTACATCAATTCCATGCCATTCTCCTACATTTTTATTTCAGTTTGGTGCCTTTCTCCTACATTCTTACTACAATTCATTGCTATTCTCCTACATTCATACTTCAATTCAGTGCCATTCTCCTACATTCTTACATGAATTCAGCACCATTCTCCTACATTCTTTACTACAATTCAGTGCCATTCTCCTACATTCTTACATCAATTCAGCACTACTCTCTTGCATTCTCCCACATTCGTATATAAATTCAGTGCCATGCTCTTACATTCTTACATCAGTTCAGCACCATTCTCCTACATGCTTACATCAGCTCTGTGTCATTCTCCTACATTCCTTGATCAATTCAGCACCATTCTCCTGCATTCTTACTTCAATTTAGTGCAATTTTGCTACATTCTTACATAAATTCAGTGTCATGGTCCTACATTCTTATATCAATTCAATGCCATTTTCCTACATTCTTACATCAATTCATTGCCATTCTCCTACATTCTTATTTCAATTCAGTGCCATTTTCCTACATTCCTACATCAATTCATTGCCATTCTCATGCATTCTTATTTCAATTCAGTGCCATTCTCCTACATTCTAACTTCAATTCAGTGTAATTCTCCTACATTCTTACATCAATTCAGCACCACTCTCCTGCAGTCTTACTTCAATTCAGTGCCATTCTCCTACATTCCTTGATCAATTCAGCACCATTCTCTTGCATTCTTACTTCAATTTAGTGACATTCTCCTACATTCCTATATCAATTCAGTGCCATTCTACTACATTCTTACATCAATTCAGCACCACAGTCCTGAATTCTTACTTCAATTCAGTGCCATTCTCCTACATTCTTACAATCAATTCAGCACCACTCAACTGCATTCTTACTTCCATTCAGCACCATTCTCCTTCATTCTTACATCAGTTCAGTGTCATTCTCCTACATTCCTTGATCAGTTCAGCACCATTCTCCAGCATTCTTACTTCAATTTAGCACAATTCTCCTAAATTCTTACATCAGTTCAGTGCCATTCTCCTGCATTCAAAGATCAATTCAGTGACATTATCCTACATTCTTACATGAATTTAGTGCCATTCTCTTACATTCTTGCATCAATTCAGTGCCATTCTTCTACAGTCTTACATCAATCCACTGCTATTCTCCTACATTCTTACATCAATTCAGCACCACTCTATTGCATTCTTACTTCAATTCATTGCCATTCTCCTGCATTCTTACATCAATTCAGTGCCATTATCTTACATCCCAACATCAATTCAATGCAGTTCTCCTACATTCCGACATCGGTTCGGTGCCATTCTCCAACATGCTTAAATCAATTCAGTGCCATTCTCTTACATTCTTAGATTAATTAATTGACATTCTCCCACATTCTTACATAAATTCACTGCCATGGTCTTCCATTCTTACATCAATTCAGCACCATTCTCCTACATTCTTACATCAATTCAGTGCCATTCTCCTACATTTTTAAATCAATCCAGTGCCATTCCATTACATTCTTAGATCAATTCAGTGCCATTCTCTTACATTCTTACTTCATTTCAGTGCCATTCTCCTACATTCCTACATCATTTCAGTGCCATTTTCCTACAGTCTTAGGTCAATTCAGTGACATACTCCTACATTCTTACATCAATTCAGTGCCATTCCCCTACATTTTTACATAAATTCAGGTCCATTCTCCTATATTCTTACATCAATTCAGTGCCATGTTCCTACATTCTTACTTCAATTCAGTGCCATTCCCCTACATTTTTACATAAATTCAGGTCCATTCTCCTATATTCTTACATCAATTCAGTGCCATGTTCCTACATTCTGACATAAATTTAATGCCATTTTCTTGCATTCCTACATCAATTCCATGCCATTCTCCTACATTTTTATTTCAGTTTGGTGCCATTCTCCTACATTCTTACTTCAATTCAGTGCCATTCTCCTACATTCATACTTCAGTTCAGTGCCATTCTCCCACATTCCCATTCTCCTACATTCTTACATCAATTCAGCACTACTCTCTTGCATTCTCCCACATTCGTATATAAATTCAGTGCCATGCTCTTACATTCTTACATCAGTTCAGCACCATTCTCCTACATGCTTACATCAGCTCTGTGTCATTCTCCTACATTCCTTGATCAATTCAGCACCATTCTCCTGCATTCCTACTTCAATTTAGTGCAATTTTGCTGCATTCTTACATCATTTCAGTGCCATTGTCCTACATTCTTACATCAATTCAATGCCATTTTCCTACATTCCTACATCAATTCAATGCCATTTTCCTACATTCCTACATCAATTCAATGCCATTTTCCTACATTCCTACATCAATTCAATGCCATTCTCCTACATTCTTATTTCAATTAAGTGCCATTCTCCTACATTCTAACTTCAATTCAGTGTAATTCTCCTACATTCTTACATCAATTCAGCACCATTATCCTACATTCTTACTTCAATTCAGTGCCATTCTCCTACATTCTTACATCAATTCAGCACCACTCTCTTGCATTCTTACTTCAATTCAGTGACATTCTCCTACATTCCTATATCAATTCAGTGCCATTCTACTACATTCTTACATCAATTCAGCACCACAGTCCTGAATTCTTACCTCAATTCAGTGCCATTCTCCTACATTCTTACAATCAATTCAGCACCACTCAACTGCATTCTTACTTCCATTCAGCACCATTCTCCTTCATTCTTACATCAGTTCAGTGTCATTCTCCTACAATCCTTGATCAGTTCAGCACCATTCTCCAGCATTCTTACTTCAATTTAGCACAATTCTCCTAAATTCGTACATCAATTCAGTGCCATTCTCCTGCTTTCGTAGATCAATTCAGTGACATTATCCTACATTCTTATTTGAATTCAGTGCCATTCTTCTACAGTCTTACATCAGTTCATTGCCATTCTTCTACAGTCTTACATCAATTCACTGCCATTCTTCTACATTCTTACATCAATTCAGCACCACTCTACTGCATTCTTACTTCAATTCATTGCCATTCTCCTACATTCTTACATCAATTCAGTGCCATTATCTTACAACCCAACATCAATTCAATGCAGTTCTCCTACATTCCAACATCAGTTCGGTGCCATTCTCCAACATACTTAAATCAATTCAGTGCCATTCTCCTACATTCTTAGATCAATTCAGTGACATTCTCCTACATTCTTACATAAATTCAGTGCCATGCTCTTACATTCTTAAATCAATTCAACACCATTCTCTTACATTCTTACATCAGTTCAGTGTCATTCTCCTACATTCCTTGATCAATTCAGCACCGTTCTCTTGCATTCTTACTTCAGTTCAGTGCCATTCTCCTACATTTGCACATCAATTCAGTGCCATTCTCCTACATCCCAACAACAATTCAATGCAGTTCTCCTACATTCCATCAGTTCTGTGCCATTCTCCTACATTCTTGCATCAAGTTCTCCTACATTCTTAGATTAATTCAGTGCCATTCTCCTACATTCTTGCATCAGTTCAGTGCAATTCTCCTACATTCTTACATCAATTCAGTGCCATTCCCCTACATTCTTACATCATTTCAGTGCTATTCCCCTACATTCTTACATAAATTCAGTGCCATTCTCCTACATTTTCACAGTTCAGTGCCATTCTCCAACATTCTTACTTCAATTAAGTGCCATTCTCCTACATTCTTACATCAATTCAGTGTCATGGTCTTACATTCTTACATCAATTCAATGTCATTTACCCTATAATTCTATCAATTCCATGCCATTTTCTTACTTTTCTACTCATTCAGTACCATTCTCCTACATTCCTACTTGATTCACTGCCATTCTCCTACATTCTTACATCAATTCAGTGTCATTCTCCTACATTCTTACATCAATTCAGGACCACTCTAGTGCAGTCTTACTTCAATTCAGTGCCAGTCTCCTACATTCTTATATCGATTCAGAGCCATTCTCCTGCATTCTTACTTCAACTCAGTGCCATTTTCCTTTATTCGTACATCAATTCAGTGCCATTCTCCTATATTCATCGATCAATTCAGTGACATTATCCTACATTCTTACATGAATTCACTGCCATTCACCTACATTCTTACATCAATTCAGTGCCAGTCTCCTACATTCCTACATGAATTCAGTGCCATTCTCCTACATTCTTACATCAATTCAGTGCTATTCTCTATATTCCTACATCAATTCATTGCCATTCTACTACAGTCTTACATCAATGCAGTGCCATTCTCCTTCATTCTTAGATCAATTCAGTGCCATTCTCCTACATTCTTACATGAATTCAGTGTCATTCCCCTACATTTTTACATAAATTCAGGTCCATTCTCCTACATTCTTACTTCAGTTCAGTGCCAAACTCCTACATTCTTACATCAATTCAGTGCCATGGTCCTACATTCTTACTTCAAGTCAGTGCCATTCTCCTACATTCTTGCATCAATTTAGTGCGATTTTCCTACATTCTTACATCAATTCTGTGCCATTCTCCTACATTCTTACATCAATTGAGCACCACTCTCCTGCATTCTTACTTCAAGTCAGTGCCATTCTCCTACATTCTTACATCAATTTAGTGCGATTCTCCTACATTCTTACATCAATTCAGTGCCATTCTCCTACATTCTAACATCAATTCAGCACCACTCAGCTGCATTCTTACTTCCATTAAGCACCATTCTTCTACATTCTTACATCGGTTCATTGTCATTCTCCTACATTCCTTGATCAATTCAGCACCATTCTCCAGCATTCTTACTTCAACTCAATGCCTTTCTCCTACATTCTTACATAAATTTGCCATTCTCCTACATTCTGACATCAATTTAATGCCATTCTCCTACATTCCAACATCAGTCTGTGCCATTCTCCAACATGCTTAAATCAATTCAGTGCCATTCTCTTGCATTCTTAGATTAATTAATTGACATTCTCCCACATTCTTACATAAATTCACTGCCATGGTCTTCCATTCTTACATGAATTCAGCACCATTCTCCTACATTCTTACATCAATTCAGTGCCATTCTCCTACATTTTTAAATCAATCCAGTGCCATCCCCCTACATTCTTACATGAATTCAGTGCCATTCTCCTACAGTCTTAGATCAATTCAGTGCCATTCTCTTACATTCTTACATCAATTCAGTGCCATTCCCCTACATTCTTACATCAATTCATTGCCATTCCCCTACATTCTTACATGAATTCAGTGCCATTCTCCTACAGTCTTAGATCAATTCAGTGACATACTCCTACTTTCTTACATCAATTCAGTGCCATTCCCCTACATTCTTACATAAATTCAGTGCCATTCTCCTGCATTCTTACTTCAATTCAGTGCCATTCTCCTACATTCTTACTTCAATTCGGTGCCATTCTCCTACATTCTTACTTCAATTCAGTGCCATACCCCTACATTCTTACATCAATTCAGTGCCATGGTACTACATTCTGACATCAATTTAATGCCATTTTCCTGCATTCCTACATCAATTCCATGCCATTCTCCTACATTTTTATTTCAGTTTGGTGCCTTTCTCCTACATTCTTACTACAATTCATTGCTATTCTCCTACATTCATACTTCAATTCAGTGCCATTCTCCTACGTTCTTACATGAATTCAGCACCATTCTCCTACATTCTTTACTACAATTCAGTGCCATTCTCCTACATTCTTACATCAATTCAGCATTACTCTCTTGCATTCTCCCACATTCGTATATAAATTCAGTGCCATGCTCTTACATTCTTACATCAGTCAGCATCATTCTCCTACATGCTTACATCAGCTCTGTGTCATTCCCCTACATTCCTTGATCAATTCAGCACCATTCTCCTGCATTCCTACTTCAATTTAGTGCAATTTTGCTGCATTCTTACATCATTTCAGTGCCATTGTCCTACATTCTTACATCAATTCAATGCCATTTTCCTACATTCCTACATCAATTCAATGCCATTCTCCTACATTCTTACATCAATTCAATGCCATTTTCCTACATTCCTACATCAATTCATTGCCATTCTCATGCATTCTTATTTCAATTCAGTGCCATTCTCCTGCATTCTAACTTCAATTCAGCACCATTATCCTACATTCTTACTTCAATTCAGTGCCATTCTCCTACATTCTTACATCAATTCAGCACCACTCTCTTGCATTCTTACTTCAATTCAGTGACATTCTCCTACATTCCTATATCAATTCAGTGCCATTCTACTACATTCTTACATCAATTCAGCACCACAGTCCTGAATTCTTACTTCAATTCAGTGCCATTCTCCTACATTCTTACAATCAATTCTGCACCACTCAACTGCATTCTTACTTCCATTCAGCACCATTCTCCTTCATTCTTACATCAGTTCAGTGTCATTCTCCTACATTCCTTGATCAGTTCAGCACCATTCTCCAGCATTCTTACTTCAATTTAGCACAATTCTCCTAAATTCGTACATCAATTCAGTGCCATTCTCCTGCTTTCGTAGATCAATTCAGTGACATTATCCTACATTCTTACATGAATTCAGTGCCATTCTCTTACATTCTTACATCAATTCAGTGCCATTCTTCTACAGTCTTACATCAATTCACTGCCATTCTCCTACATTCTTACATCAATTCAGCACCACTCTACTGCATTCTTACTTCAATTCATTGCCATTCTCCTACATTCTTACATCAATTCAGTGCCATTATCTTACAACCCAACATCAATTCAATGCAGTTCTCCTACATTCCGACATCAGTTTGTGCCATTCTCCAACATGCTTAAATCAATTCAGTGCCATTCTCTTACATTCTTAGATTAATTAATTGACATTCTCCCACATTCTTACATAAATTCACTGCCATGGTCCATTCTTACATCAATTCAGCACCATTCTCCTACATTCTTACATCAATTCAGTGCCATTCTCCTACATTTTTAAATCAATCCAGTGCCATTCCATTACATTCTTAGATCAATTCAGTGCCATTCTCTTACATTCTTACATCAATTCAGCACCATTCTCCTACATTCCTACATCAATTCAGTGCCATTCTCCTACAGTCTTAGATCAATTCAGTGACATACTCCTACTTTCTTACATCAATTCAGTGCCATTCCCCTACATTCTTACATAAATTCAGTGCCATTCTCCTGCATTCTTACTTCAATTCAGTGCCATTCTCCTACATTCTTACTTCAATTCGGTGCCATTCTCCTACATTCTTACTTCAATTCAGTGCCATACCCCTACATTCTTACATCAATTCAGTGCCATGTTCCTACATTCTGACATAAATTTAATGCCATTTTCTTGCATTCCTACATCAATTCCATGCCATTCTCCTACATTTTTATTTCAGTTTGGTGCCATTCTCCTACATTCTTACTTCAATTCAGTGCCATTCTCCTACATTCATACTTCAGTTCAGTGCCATTCTCCTACATTCTTACATCAATTCAGCACTACTCTCTTGCATTCTCCCACATTCGTATATAAATTCAGTGCCATGCTCTTACATTCTTACATCAGTTCAGCACCATTCTCCTACATGCTTACATCAGCTCTGTGTCATTCTCCTACATTCCTTGATCAATTCAGCACCATTCTCCTGCATTCCTACTTCAATTTAGTGCAATTTTGCTGCATTCTTACATCATTTCAGTGCCATTGTCCTACATTCTTACATCAATTCAATGCCATTTTCCTACATTCCTACATCAATTCAATGCCATTTTCCTACATTCCTACATCAATTCAATGCCATTTTCCTACATTCCTACATCAATTCAATGCCATTCTCCTACATTCTTATTTCAATTAAGTGCCATTCTCCAACATTCTAACTTCAATTCAGTGTAATTCTCCTACATTCTTACATCAATTCAGCACCATTATCCTACATTCTTACTTCAATTCAGTGCCATTCTCCTACATTCTTACATCAATTCAGCACCACTCTCTTGCATTCTTACTTCAATTCAGTGACATTCTCCTACATTCCTATATCAATTCAGTGCCATTCTACTACATTCTTACATCAATTCAGCACCACAGTCCTGAATTCTTACTTCAATTCAGTGCCATTCTCCTACATTCTTACAATCAATTCAGCACCACTCAACTGCATTCTTACTTCCATTCAGCACCATTCTCCTTCATTCTTACATCAGTTCAGTGTCATTCTCCTACAATCCTTGATCAGTTCAGCACCATTCTCCAGCATTCTTACTTCAATTTAGCACAATTCTCCTAAATTCTTACATCAGTTCAGTGCCATTCTCCTGCATTCAAAGATCAATTCAGTGACATTATCCTACATTCTTACATGAATTTAGTGCCATTCTCTTACATTCTTGCATCAATTCAGTGCAATTCTTCTAAATTCTTACATTAATTCAGTGCCATTCTCTTACATTCTTACATCAATTCAGCACCACTCTACTGCATTCTTACTTCAATTCATTGCCATTCTCCTACATTCTTACATCAATTCAGTGCCATTATCTTACATCCCAACGTCAATTCAATGCAGTTCTCCTGCATTCCGACATCAGTTCGGTGCCATTCTCCAACATACTTAAATCAATTCAGTGCCATTCTCCTACACTCTTAGATCAATTCAGTGACATTCTCCTACATTCTTACATAAATTCAGTGCCATGCTCTTACATTCTTAAATCAATTCAACACCATTCTCTTACATTCTTACATCAGTTCAGTGTCATTCTCCTACATTCCTTGATCAATTCAGCACCATTCTCTTGCATTCTTACTTCAATTCAGTGCCATTCTCCTACATTTGCACATCAATTCAGTGCCATTCTCCTACATCCCGACAACAATTCAATGCAGTTCTCCTACATTCCATCAGTTCTGTGCCATTCTCCAAAATAATTATATCAATTCAGCGCCATTCTCCTACATTCTTCGATCAATTCAGTGACATTCTCATAAATTCTTGCATAAATTCAGTGCCATGCTCTTATATTCTTATATCAGATCAGCACCATTCTACTACATTCTTACATCAATTCAGTGCCATTCTGCTACATTCTTACATCAATCCAGTGGCATTCCACTACATTCTTACATCAATTCAGTGCCATGGTCTTACATTCTTACATCAATTCAATGCCATTTTCCTACATTCCTACATCAATTCCATGCCATTTTCTTACATTCTTACTTCAATTCAGTACCATTCTCCTACATTCTTACTTCAATTCAGTGCCATTCTCCTACATTCTTACATCAATTCAGTGCCATTCTCCTACATTCTTACATCAATTCAATGTCATTTTCCTGCATTCCTACATTAATTCCATGCCATTCTCCAACATTCTTATTTCAATTCGGTGCCATTCTCCTACATTCTTACTTCAATTCAGTGCCATTCTCCTACATTCTTACTTCAATTCATTGCCATTTTACTACATTCTTACAATTCAGCACCACTCTCCTACATTCTTACTTCAATTCAGTGCCATTCCCCTACATTCTTACATCAATTCAGCAATACTCTCCTGCATTCTTACTTCAATTCAGTGCCATTCTCCTACATTCTAACATCAATTCAGCACCACTCTTCTGCATTCTTACTTCAATTTAATGCCATTCTCCTGCATTCATATTTCAATTCAGTGCCTTTCTCCTACATTCTTACATCAATTCAGCACCACTCAGCTGCATTCTTACTTCCATTAAGCACCATTTTCCTACATTCTTACATCAGTTCAGTGTCATTCTCCTACATTCCTTGATCAATTCAGCACCATTCTCCAGCATTCTTACTTCAATTCAGTGCCATTCTACTACATTCTTACATCAATTCAGTGCCATTCCCCTACATCCTGACATCAATTCAATGCAGTTCTCCTACATTCCAACATCAGTTCGGTGCCATTCTCCAACATACTTAAATCAATTCAGTGCCATTCTCCTACATTCTTAGATTAATTAAGTGATATTCTCCCACATTCTTACATAAATTCAGTGCCATGCTCTTACATTCTTACATCAGTTCAGCACCATTCTCCTACCATCTTACATCAATTCATTGCTATTATTTTACATTCTTACATCAGTCCAGTGCCATTCCATTACATTCTTAGATCAATTCAGTGCCATTCTTTTACATTCTTACATCAATTCAGTGTCATACTGTTAAATGAAAAATACTGTAATAAAAAGATCAATACACAGGAGGTTCAGGTTCAGGTACTTTACTAGTGTACACCAGGAGGCAAAACACCTACAAGTACAGAATTTTGTCTGAATAAAACAGGAAGTACACAACTTTTATAGTCTTTCTTGTTAGCCATTGCTTACCAGACTGACGTGGTCAGTCACACGTTATTTTACATAATTTTAGCTTACAATATTCTATTCATCAGAGGTGCTGATACTACATTTTGCTTAAAAAGAATTTTGGTAAACAACGTGGCCTTGCTAGCCACCTGGTTAGTTATAATGTCCTTTTATGAAAGTTGCCACTCAAGGTTCTAAGCTAATTCGAGCACAATAGCAGATACAATTCTCAATACATTTCTCTAACCAACTCTTTGTTTCATGTATCACTTCTTCCTTGCAGCTGTGCATTATCTAGGAACATGTACAAGGCCAATTGTTCAAGCAGGATAGAGCAGAAGATTCTCATTATTTTACACTTTAATTTCCTGACCCAGCAGATAATCACTTGTGGAAAGCATAAACATTAACTTTTGCTGTACTAGCAGCTGCCAGGGTCAGAGGCCAACTTGCAGAAAGCACACTGCAGTTTGATATGAATTCATTTTTCTTGTCATAACATTAATAGAATAAAAATGTAGTAATCCCTTCTTTGCTTCTAATAAGCACTAAACATATACATTAATACATATTTTTCTAACATTTTCCCCCCTGTCAATACTTTTTATTCTATTCTCAAAAGCATAAACAGTTTTATTTCTTCTCCTAACCTCTTCCACTTAGGACTTGCAGTTAGGAGAGTCATTCAGTTTAGACTTCGGAAAGAATTTCATTTGGAACCAGTTTTTCAAGTTCAATGTCTTGATACAGGGTTTCAGAGACAGACATATCTATGAAATCTTTAATTAATCTTTTCATGCAGGGAATTCCACAACAAATACATGCTCCCAATAGGAGTAAACCTACACAGATGGCAATCAGAATGTTCATTAGGATGGTACCTCACCTCCCAAACAAATTCTGGAAAAAGTCCGTCAGTGGGTTTGAGCCTGGTTTGGTCATGGCTGACACTTGCTGAATCACCTTCAGATGGTTATTAATCTCATGCTTATTGTCTGGTATAGAAGAACAGCACTCCTCTTTTATCAGCGCACACGTACCACCTCTTGCCGCCAGGGTGAAATCGGGAGCCATACGATTTTGCAACACAACAGTTCTCATGGCATTTAGTTCATCAGTCACTAATTTGAGAGCAGAAAAAGTTGCATTACTCATTACTTCAAGAAGTTTCGAAAGTTTTCTCAGCTCCCAAATTGATTTTACTGTGCCATATGCTGGGAGCATACCTGCCCAAGATATAACAGCGTCACTCAAGTCCATATGTGTCAATTTGTCTTTATCCTTCATGGAATTATGGTCTTTCCAGCTTGCTTCAGTTCGCCCTACTGGATTCACAGGTTTCTCAATTGGATCTTCAGTTTTCTTGGTAACATCTCTTACATTCCATATTTTTCCCAGAGGCAATTCCGCAGTGTGTCGTATGGCCGGAACCAGGTAACCCAAAAAACAACTGCCGGACCAATTCTCAGGTAGCCATTTGTATGCCCTTTTCCCACACACAAAATAACAGTTTTCAACTTTAGTGCTAATACGCACTCGCCCTGCATGAAACATTTTTTTATCTATGATTGACAATTGTTTAAACAAAACAGGATTTCTTTGCATTTCATTCAATGTCATTTTCATTGAGTTTAAATATGAATCATAGTTAGTATTGCAAACAGTATTCCCACTACTAGTCTTAATATAACATTTATAAGATATTGTTATATTACAGTTACTCCAGCCCACCTGGAGAGCATAATTTTTATAAAAACACACAGTCCCCTTTTGTGTAATAGGTAAATACAATACCATTTTATCCTGTGATCTCACAGTTGTAGTGTCAAAAAGCAGATTTTCCCAAGTCTCATTGATCCCTAAAGGAATAGCAGACATTAGCAGTCCCCCATATGCTGTTGGTATAGCTGTACAAATCCAGCAGTTTGAAATGTTTAAAGTCTCAGCATATACATGTTTAATTGCTAGGTACGTGTTAAAGTTTGGATGCCAGTCTATGGGTGATTCATCATGTTTTTCCAACTTTACTTGTGTGGTTGAAAAAAGGAAAAACCACAACAAAAAAAAATCGTCACTAGTACAGTTAATAAATGTACAATCAATAAGATGATTATGCAACATTTTTGAGGTTGCTCCCCATTTCTATTTGCTCTATTCTTGGTCATTTTGTTCTTGTTGTGTAACAGTTACAATGTTCTTATCAAGTTGAAAGTTCTTTACCGGTTTACAATGCGTCAAATGAATCCAAGAAGTCCTCTCAGCTACTCTGACCGCAGTAGGCGTTGCCAATAATACCTGGTATGGTCCTTCCCACTTCGGGCTTGCCCAATTCTTCCTCTTTGTTACCTTCACCCAGACCCACGTGCCTGGGGCTAGAATCGCTTCCAATGGTCTGGTCTGTTCTTTATCTGAAACAGAGTTAAACTGCAAAAGAGATTTATTTGTTAACAGTTTCCTCATATAACTAGCTAGTGAACTATCAGCCTCCTGTTCTGCAGGTATGAGAGCTTTCCACTGAGGTACATAATATGCCCTCCCAAACACCATTTCAAAAGGAGTTAAACCCTTTGCATTTGGAACTGTTCACATACTCAGCAGTGCCAGAGGCAGACAGTACACCCAGTTCTTCTGTGTCTCACTAACTAACTTTCTAAGTTTATTTTTAAGGACTCCATTGTGCCTCTCCACCAGTCCTGCAGACAGAGGGTGATAAGCACAATGGTTCTTCAGGGAAATCCCAAAGAAACGTCCCAACTGCTGTATGGTTTGGTTCACAAAATGTGTGCCATTGTCACTATAAATCCTTTCTGGTATGCTGAATCTAGGAATAATCTCCTTTATGAGGGCTTTCGCCACTGTTGCTCCATCTGGGTTTCTGGTCGGAAAAGCTTCCACCCATTTAGAAAACATATCTACAATGACAAGGCAGTACTTTTGTTATCACATTTGTTCAATTCTATAAAATCAATACAAATGGTATGAAATGGATATGGCGGTGTAGGAAAACTCCCTTGTTTAGGTTTTAATGCCCCTTGTGCATGATGTTTATTACAAACATGACATGCCACACAAAATTTTTTTGTATAATTTGTAAATCCATACGTTTGGAATATTCGGTTTACTAACTGTACCATCCCCCCTGTTGAGACATGGCACTGCCCATGGCTCAACAAAGCTGCATATCTAAACAGATTAGATGGCAAAATTGTTTTTTTTTTTCTTTAGAGATGTACAGTCCATTTTCAAGGATTGCTCCTCGTCTTTCCCATTTTTGTTTTTCTGATTTTGTAGTAAGCGTCTGCATTGTTTTTAACATTTCTAGATCTAAAATTTCAGAGGGTTGTAATTCCTCATCTAGAAGAAAAGTTTCTGAGTCTGAAGCTGCTTGCTTTGCAGCTGCATCAGCTCTCGCATTACCTTTTGAAATTCTGTCCTGTTGTTTCGTATGAGCTACGCATTTGCAAATAGCTACTTTGGTAGGTAACTGAATGGATTCTAACAAATCTAAAATAAATTGCGCATGATTAATTGGTTTGCCACTAGATGTTATCATCCCTCTATTTTTCCACTGTTGCGCAAAAACATGTACAGTAGAAAAAGCATACTGACTGTCAGTATATATGTTTACACATTTGTCTTTTGCTAAAGTACAA
Organism: Protopterus annectens; assembly: GCF_019279795.1. NCBI lineage: Eukaryota > Metazoa > Chordata > Ceratodontiformes > Protopteridae > Protopterus > Protopterus annectens. The sequence goes on along the minus strand of NC_056749.1, from coordinate 13,979,918 downwards.
GCTCGTGTCAAGGCAATCAATTCTGCTGCTTGTGCAGATAAGTTGTGTGGTAAGGATTGAGCTTCTAAAGTTTCAGTGTCTGTAACTACTGCATACCCCAGTAGATTTTTCCCTGTAGGGCTCCTTCTGCATGAGCCGTCCACGTAATATGTCACCTCGGCATTATCCAAGGGAATATCCATGAGATCTTGTCTGGGTAATGTTTTCTGCTCAATTTCCTGCAGGCAACTGTGTGGTGTGCCATCCACAGGGGTTGGGAGCAAAGTTGACGGATTTAATGTCGTGCATCGTTCAATTGTCATATGAGGTTGGCTCAACAGTATAGTCATACAGGAAAGGTGTCTAGCAGGAGAAAGATATGCTACTTTTTCTTGCAGTAAAATTATCGCGACTGCATGAGGCACTCTCAATGTGAGAGGGTGGAATAACACTACTGAGGCTGAAGCCTGTACTGCCATTGCAGCTGCGACTACTGCTTGTACACAGTGGGGCAAGGATCACGCCACTGGGTCTAACTATGATGAATAGTAAGCTATGGGGCGTTGCTTATCCCCCTGTTGTTGTGTTAACACTGATGTCATATATTCCTGCTTACAGTCTACAGTCTGAAAGAAACGTTTATGATAGCTTGGTAGTCCTAAGACTAATGAAGAAGCTATCAATTGCTTCAACCTGCAGAAAGCTATTTCTGCTTCAGGTGTCCATTGTAACAAATCTTGTGCTGCCATCGGCATTTTGTATATCAAATCAGTCAGCGGAGCAGATTCCAAAGCATAGTTTGGAATCCAACTCCAGCAAAAGTTGGTTGTTCCCAGGAAGGACATCATTTCCTTCTTGGTCGTTGGTTTGGGTGCTTGTAAAATTGCTGTTTTTCTATCCTCATCTAGTATTCTACCTTCTTTGGATATTACATATCCTAGGTATTTAACCTGCTTTTTCCAAAGCTGTAATTTGTTTTTGTTTACTTTGTGTCCCTGTGTTGCTAAGAATTGTAATAGTGCTATGGTATCCTCCCTGCATTGTTGCTGGGTGGGGGCTGCTAGCAAGATGTCATCTACATAAAGTAGAATCTGACTACCCCCCTGTGGGGTGAATCCCGCCAAATTACTAGTCATTTCTTGTGCGAATATTGTTGGACTCTCACAATATCCCTGTTGTAGTCGAGTATAAGTATACCTTTTCCCCTGAAATGTAAATGCAAACCAATATTGGCTATCAGGATGTATAGGTATTGAAAAGAATGCATTACTGATATCTACCACAGAGAAGTATTTCTGGTGAGGTTTCAAATCATTTAACAAAGTGTGTGGATCTGGCACCGTAGGTGCTCTAGGTATTACTGCATCATTTACAGCTTGTAAATCTTGGACCATACGCCATTCCCCGTTTGTTTTTTTAACAGGAAATAAGGGTGTATTACATGGTGAATCAGGAGATTCCACCAGTACTCCTTCCTTAAGTAATGCTGCTATTATAGGTTTGATTCCTATCTCCGCATCTTCTCTCAAAGGATATTGTCTCTTTTGCAGTCTAAATGCTGACTTTGGCATAATAATAAGTGGTCCTGCTGTTCGAATAAGTCCTACATCTGATTTGCCTGTTGACCAAAGAATCTTTGGTATGCCACATAAGGCTTTTTCCTCTTCTTCTAATAAGAGTGCTAATCAGCTGTCCTCGCTAGACTGCAAGTGTACAGCTGGGTGTGTCTGTGTTAACCAATTCAGTTTTTGTTTCTGTATTCCCTGTTCTGATAATTCTAAGTCAGTTTGTTTCTCCCATCTTGTGACTTTTTCTCCTAGGTCTGCCCATTTTGTACTTCTGTTCTTAGTTAACTTGTGGTAATCAATTAGATTTGTAAAGTGCAAGGAACTCTTGAGGTAATGAACAGCTAACAACACTGTTCTCCTCAGTATCCCAGTACAGATTACGTAATATTGTTTGCACGATTTTTTAACAATTCTTGCTCATATTCCTTATCAGGTCCTGGTGTGCTACAGTAATACAGAGTGCAATGCAACAAATGTTGTCTGTCAGTGTCAAGGGAAGGGGATTTACTGATGGCTACGTTCATCAGTTCCTCGGTCACTGCCCCTGGACCAGTCGTAACTAAGTCCTGGCTGTACCAGTAAAAAGTTTCACCCTCCGGTCGCACCACAAAAGTATCCATTTGTCGCTGTGCCTCCATACCCTGCATAGTTGGAACTACTGCTATGCCAAATATCTGCATAAGGTCCCTACCTAATAGGTTCACTGGAAATTTTGCAGAAACAACAATTTTACTTTTGAGTCATCCCTGAAACAGGGTCAGTTATTGCTATATCATGGGAAAGTGGTTCCCGGTATAGCTGTCCATTTGCAGCTTTCACTAATATATAATCAGGTGATTCTGAATGTTCTGGTAACTTGGAGGGGTGTATCAGAGTCCGCGATGCTCCTGAGTCACACAGGAATTTAACTTCCTTCCCCTCTACCAGAAGTGTAACTTCTGGTTTTGTGTCTGCTAGGTAGAGCTCAAGGCTCAATAATGCTAAGTCTAAAATCTCATTTTCTTCATCTTCTACGTCTACTTGCACTTCCTCTACTCCTTCTATCACATTTACATTTGTCTTTTCTTTATTGTCTCTTTTTGATGACTCCTGACCCTAATATGGTGTACCTTCATATAGTCAGTCCTCATCTCCCTTATCTTCTGTAGCTGCCTTCTTATTTTGTTTACAATCCCTTGCTAGATGTCCCTTTTTCCCACATTTAAAGCATTCACCCTTTTTCTTCTTCTCTTCAAAATCTTCTGACCGTTTGCCGTTTGTCAGATTGTTTGTTTCCCTGGGCATTTCTCTTACCCTTCTTACCAGACTGTAATACATAAATCTCAGCTCCATCTTCAGCAGTGAAGACTTGCGATTTCTTTTTCTTTTTGCTATTAAAGTGTCTTTCAGCATGTCTAGCATATTCAAGTAAGGCCTGTAACCTACTTGTTCAATGATCTATCATATGCTTCATAATGAAGCTACTAATAGGTGCAATGCAACCTTTTAAAAATGCATTTTTCAATTGTTGTTCATATGGGGAGTCATTTGTCTGATTTTCGGGAATTGTCATACCGCTGTGGTTATTTAAACATTCTAATAATCTGGCATAGTACCCATCTACCATTTAATTTTCTTGCTGTATACATTGATTAATACAAGTCCAGTCTGCTCTAGGTTTCCATTTTTCAGAGATTCAGTCTGTAAGGCCCTTCACTCTGTTGTCTAGTTCTGCGTCACTATGTGGGAGTGGCTTAATTTCTGCATTATGAGGATTCCAGGTGCCACAAATCATGTGCCAATCTGGACCTACAATTTGTCTAACTACTTTTTCTACTTCTTCCCCATTCAAGTGGTAACTTAACCTCATGCCTTGTAAATCTTCTAAGAATTTTGTAAAATTAACTTTTGGATGGGGGATTCCCTCAGTAGCCTTCCGGATATCCTCCGGTGTCCATGGTCTATATACCAAGAGAGTCGGGTCCTGTCTGACCTGTCCTGCCTGTGGATTTGGTACTTCTATGAGTGGACATATTTCTTCCTCACTCTCAGCTTGTAAACTTTTCTCTATTTGATATGATTCTATGTCCCCCTGTGTTTTACGTGTTCGGGACCTAGTCTCAATGGGATCTCTAACAAACGGTTTCGGTTTTGCTGGGATATCAGGATACAGCGGAGGTGGACCAGCTTGTCCACTCACTTCATATCCTGGTATGGGAAGTGGAGGGGGCGGAGGAGCCGTCGATATTACTATGTTATTATCTTCTTTGTCTAAGAACAATGCTTTTGAATTATTACTCTTTTGTTCCCTATGGTTTGCTTCCTCAATCCACCTGTGTGCCTGAGGAATGCCTAATTGTCGTTGTTTTTTTACCTGACCTTTTGCATCAGTTTTAAGCTGTTTAATAAGTTTAACAAGTGAAGATTTGTCTAATTTACCATCAAATTCATATTTGTTAACCCATTTTGCATAATATCTAACATTATCAACACGTTGTAGTTGCATGTATTTTGCGTCTTCAGTTAGGGGTGGATCTCGCGATGTTTTAGTGCACTGATTTCCCATGTTATTCTGACTGAAAAAATGTTACGTAACCCTTCCTATCACGTGGTACCACGACTTTAGTTTTTCTTCACAGTTTATCTAGAATAACTGCCTACCTTATTCTGTTACCCTGATCTATGACCAAAAAAACAGTAACTTTTCTGTCCCTGATCTGTATAACAAATCTGACAAAAAAAAACATTTACTGTAACCTAGTCCCTGATCTAAAACAGAAAAAAGGCAAAATTATTCCCTAGCTGAGCCTCCGTTATTGACCAGCAAGGTTCAAAGTGGAAATCCGCTCTTCAGTCACAGATCAAAAGGTGGCCAGCTTCTTTGAACGACAATTCATTCGGAGGTCTTTTCTCTCAAGAAGAACCATTTCGGTGTCTTCTCCCGTATACGGTTTTCGACCACCGCTACGCTCTGATCCATAGCTGATTTGAGGGATTCTGGTCCGAAGGACCAATCTGTTAAATGAATAATACTGTAATAAAAAGATCAATACACAGGAGGTTCAGGTTCAGGTACTTTACTAGTGTACACCAGGAGGCAAAAAACGTACAAGTACAGAATTTTGTCTGAATAAAACAGGAAGTACACAACTTTTATAGTCTTTCTTGTTAGCCATTGCCTACCAGACTGACGTGGTCAGTCACACGTTATTTTACATAATTTTAGCTTACAATATTCTATTCATCAGAGGTGCTAATACTACATTTTGCTTAAAACAGAATTTTGGTAAACAACGTGGCCTTGCTAGCCACCTGGTTAGTTATAATGTCCTTTTATGAAAGTTGCCACTCAAGGTTCTAAGCTAATTTGAGCACAATAGCAGATACAATTCTCAATACATTTCTCTAACCAGCTCTTTGTTTCATGTATCACTTCTTCCTTGCAACTGTGCATTATCTAGGAACATGTACAAGGCCAATAGTTCAAGCAGGATAGAGCAGAAGATTCTCATTATTTTACACTTTAATTTCCTGACCTAGCAGATAGTCACTTGTGGAAAGCATAAACATTAACTTTTGCTGTACTAGCAGCTGCCAGGGTCAGAGGCCAACTTGCAGAAAGCACACTGCAGTTTCATATGAATTCATTTTTCTTGTCATAACTTTAATAGAATAAAAATGTATTAATCCCTTCTTTGCTTCTAATAAGCACTAAACATATACATTATACAATGCCTCCTCTAAAACGCGCACGCTGATTGGCCAGCCCAACCAGCGTGCCCATTGTAAATCCCTCAATATACTAACGGAAAAAGGTCCGGTCGCCCGGACTTTTTCCGTTAGTATAAAACACTGTCTCGCTATGTTAAAAGAGTTTAACATAGCGACACAGGTTTAAAAAGCAACGCAGATCTCCGTTGCTTTTTAAAGCTGTCTCACTATGTTAAACTCCTTTAACATAGCGACAGTAAAAAAGCAACGGAGATCTTGCGATCTCCGTTTTTAACCTGTCTCGCTATGTTAAATGAGTTTAACATGGCGAGACAGCTTTAAAATAAGCAACGGAGATCTCCGTTGCTTATTTTAAAGCTGTCTCGCTATGTTAAACCCATTTAACATAGCGACAGTAAAAGCAATGGAGATCTTGCATTCTCCGTTGCTTTTGCCCACACTCTGATGTACTGCGTAGGCATCGCGGTACATCAGAACTGTCATGAACACCAGACAGCTGCAGAAGGGCAGCAAACGGGCACGGGCGTTATACAATGCCATTATTTAAGAAAAGTAATTATTTCTTTTCTTAAATAATGTCATTATATATAATAACCCACTTCTGGGTGTGGGTAATGCTGGATTTACCCACGGTTGTCTTTGTTTGGTCCCTTGTGCTTCACCCTCGGGACCAAACCATGCCAACTGTGGGTAAATCCAGCATTACCCACACCCAGGCGTGGGTTATTGCTATATTAATACATATTTTTCTAACACATACCCCTACATTCTTACATCAATTCATTGCCATTCCCCTACATTCTTACATGAATTCAGTGCCATTCTCCTACTTTCTTACTTCAATTCAGTGTCAATGCCATTTTCCTACATTCCTACATCATTTCAGTGCCATTTTCCTACAGTCTTAGGTCAATTCAGTGACATACTCCTACATTCTTACATCAATTCAGTGCCATTCCCCTACATTTTTACATAAATTCAGGTCCATTCTCCTATATTCTTACATCAATTCAGTGCCATTCTCCTACATTCTTACTTCAATTCAGTGACATACTCCTACATTCTTACATCAATTCAGTGCCATTCCCCTACATTCTTACATAATTTTAGTGCCATTCTCCTACATTCGTACTTCAATTCAGTGCCATACTCCTACATTCTTACATCAATTCAGTGCCATGGTCCTACATTTTGACATCAATTTAATGCAATTTTCCTGCATTCCTACATCAATTCCATGGCATTCTCCTACATTTTTATTTCAGTTTGGTGCCTTTCTCCTACATTCTTACTTCAATTCAAGTGCCATTCTCTTACATTCTTACATCAATTCAGCACCACTCTCCTACATTCTTACTACAATTCAGAAGTATTCTCCTACATTCTTACATCAATTCTGCAATACTCTCCTGCATTCTTACTTCAATTCAAGTGCCATTCTCCTACATTCTTACAACAATTCAGCACTACTCTCTTGCATTCTTACTTCAATTCAGTGTCATTCTCCTACATTTTTACATCAATTCAGCACCACTCAACTGCATTCTTACTTCCATTAAGCACCATTCACCTGCATTCTTACATCAGCTCAGTGTCATTTTCTTACATTCCTTGATCAATTCAGTGCCATTCTCCTACATTCATACTTCAGTTCAGTGCCATTCTCCTACATTCTTAGATTAATTCAGTGCCATTCTCCCACATTTGTATATAAATTCAGTGCCATGCTCCTACATTCTTACATCAATTCAGCACCATTCTCCCACATTCTTACATCAGCTCTGTGTCATTCTCCTACATTCCTTGATCAATTCAGCACCATTCTCCTGCATTCTTACTTCAATTTAGTGCAATTTTGCTACATTCTTACATAAATTCAGTGTCATGGTCCTACATTCTTACATCAATTCAATGCCATTTTCCTACATTCCTACATCAATTCATTGCCATTCTCCTACATTCTTATTTCAACATTCTTATTTCAATTCAGTGCCATTCTCCTGCATTCTAACTTCAATTCAGTGTAATTCTCCTACATTCTTACATCAATTCAGTACCACTACCCTACATTCTTTCTTAAATTCAGTGTCTTTCTCCTACATTCTTGCATCAATTCAGCACCACTCTCCTGCATTCTTACTTTAATTCAGTGACATTCTCCTTCATTCTTACATCAAATCAGTGCCATTCTTCTACATTCTTACATCAGTTCAGCACCACACTCCTGCATTCTTACTTCAATTCAGTGCCATTCTCCTACATTCTTACAATCAATTCAGCACCACTCAACTGCATTCTTACTTCCATTCAGCACCATTCTCCTTCATTCTTACATCAGTTCAGTGTCATTCTCCTACATTCCTTGATCAATTTAGCACCATTCTCCTGCATTCTTACTTCAATTCAGTGCAATTCTTCTAAATTCTTACATCAATTCAGTGCCATTCTCCTGCATTCGTAGATCAATTCAGTGACATTATCCTACATTCTTACATGAATTCAATGCCATTCTCTTACATTCTTATTTGAATTCAGTGCCATTCTTCTACAGTCTTACATCAGTTCATTGCCATTCTCCTACATTCTTACATCAATTCAGCACCACTCTACTGCATTCTTACTTCAATTCATTGCCATTCTCCTACATTCTTACATCAATTCAGTGCCATTATCTTACAACCCAACATCAATTCAATGCAGTTCTCCTACATTCCGACATCAGTTCGGTGCCATTCTCCAACATACTTAAATCAATTCAGTGCCATTCTCCTACATTCTTAGATCAATTCAGTGACATTCTCCTACATTCTTACATAAATTCAGTGCCATGCTCTTACATTCTTAAATCAATTCAACACCATTCTCTTACATTCTTACATCAGTTCAGTGTCATTCTCCTACATTCCTTGATCAATTCAGCACCATTCTCCTGCATGCTTACTTCAATTCAGTGCCATTCTCCTACATTCTTACAAAAATTCTGTGCCATTCTCCTACATCCTGACATCAATTGAATGCAGTTCTCTTACATTCCGACATCAGTTCGGTGCCATTCTCCAACATACTTAAATCAATTCAGTGCCATTATCCTACATTCTTCAATCAATTAAGTGACATTCTCCTACATTCTTACAACAGTTCAGTGCCATACTCCTACATTCCTACAACAGTTCATCACCATTCACCTACATTCTTACATCAATTCAGTGCCCTTCTCCTACATTCTTACATCAATTCAGTGCCATTCTCCTACATTCTTACATCAGTTCAGCACCACTCTCCTACATTCTTATTTCAATTCAGTGCCATTCTTCTACATTGTTACATCAATTCAGCACCACTCTCCTGCATTCTTGCTTCAATTCAGTGCCATTCTCCTACATTCTTACATCAATTCAGCACCACTCTCCTGCATTCTTACTTGAATTCAGTGCCATTCTCCTACATTCATACATCAATTCAGTGCCATTCCCCTACATCCCTACATCAATTCACTGCAGTTCTCCTACATTCCAATATCAGTTCGGTGCCATTCTTCAACATACTTAAATCAATTCAGTGCAATTCTCCTACATTCTTAGATCAATTCAGTGACATTCTCCTACATTCGTATATGAATTCAATGCCATTCTCCTACATTCTTACATGAATTCAGTGCCATTCTCCTACATTCTTACATCAATTGAGCACCACTCTCCTGCATTCTTACTTCAAGTCAGTGCCATTCTCCTACATTCTTACATGAATTCAGTGCTGTCCTCTTGCAGTCTTACATTAATTCAATGCCATTCTCCTACATTCTTAAATCAATTCAGCACCATTCTCCCATATTCTTCAATCAATTCAGTGCCATTCTACTGCATTCTTAAATCAATTCAATGCCATTCTCCTACATTCATACATCAATTCAGCGATCAATTAAATGCCATTCTCTTGCATTCTTACATCATTTCAGTGCCATTCTCCTATAGTCATGCAATTCATTGCCATTCTACTACAGTCTTAAAGCAATTCAGTGCAATTCTCCTAAATTCTTACATCAGAGTGCCATTTTCCTACATTTCTACATCAATTCAGCGATCAATTCAATGCCATTCTCTTGCATTCTTACATCAATTCAATGCCATTCTCCTACATTCATACAATTCAATGCCATTTTAATACATTCCTTTATCAATTCAGCAGCATTCTCCTACATTCCTACATCAATTCAGTGCCATTCTCCTAAATTCTTCATCAATTCAGCTCCATTCTCCTACATTCCTATATCAGTTCAGCGATCAATTCAGCACAATTCTCCTACATTCCTACATCAATTCAGTGCCATTCTCCTAGATTCCTACATAGGATCATAGGATCATAGGAAGTTACTATGCTAATGGCCCTAAAGCCCTTACAAGTCTAGCCAAGTTCTACCCTTATTGCCATGATTAGCACCTATTGCCCCTGTCCAAGAGGAACACAGGTAGAACCTCCATGGTGAATTTGTGGTTACCTATTGAATCATCCAGATTGCGTTTGAAGAGGGCCAATGAGGTGCTCTGTTTGACATGAAGTGGGAGTCTGTTCCAAAGGTGTGGTAACCTTTGGGAGACAAATCTGTCCCTCCAGCAGGTTCTATTAATGTCACATACCAGGTTAAGGTCTTTAGAGTGAGTAATCTGTGTACTCTTTGACTTATGGATATACTGCATTTCCAATAAAGCAGGGTCAGAGATTGCTTTGTACACAAGGCATAGATCGCCTCTGAGTAGTCTGTATGAAACAGAATAAAGTGACTGTGATTTCAGATGATCCACATAGGACAGATGCTGAATAACTTGACTTTTCCTTGTGAGGAACCTTTGTGGTCTCTCCAATGGCTGCAGGTGCTTAGAAAGGTACATATGCAAACAATCATTGTACTCAGTTATTGGCCTGACGAGAGAAGAGTACAGTGAAGTTATAACTTCTTTTTTCTGGAGGCAATGCTCTTACTTATGAGATGAGCAATATAGAATTCCCTTCTTACCACTGTGGAGACATAGTGGTCAAAGGTAAGATTGCTGTCAACCTGTTTGCCCAGGTCTATCACCATAAGTGCGTACTTAAGGTGTTGCTATTGATTTTGCAGTTAGCAGGAACATTGCTCTTACCGAAAGAGATATTACATTTTTTTGCATTGAGTTTTAGGCCATGACTTTGACACCAATAATTTGTTTGTGTAAGACCCTCTTGTAGGATGTTGACATCATTCTGAGATTATGTAACCACTCCCAGTTTGCAGATATCAGCAAACTTTGTCAATCTTGGACCTTTCATTTTTGCTTTTCCTTCAGAGAAAACAATTCCAAACAGTAGAAGTCCCAGGACTGATCTCTGTGGAACACCACTGGTTACAGGTCTGCTGTTGGAGGTGGATTTCCCTATTTTCACTATATGGGTTCTTTCAGTGAGCCAGCTAGTGACCCATCAAATGATATTAGGGTTGATACCTAGCTGGGTGAGGTTGTCAATGATGCCTAAGTGGGAGATAGTGTCAAATGCCTTGGCTAAGTCTAGGTAGGCTGTATACACAGATTTTCCCTCATCCAGGGCCTTGGTGACTGTCTCAAAGAAGTCCATCAGGTTTAACAGGCATGATATCCCTTTGACAAATCCAAACTGAGTAGGGTCAAGCATTTGGAGATTACCTATACCTATGTTGCTAAGGTCCATAATGATTTCTCAATGGCCTTGCAGGTAAGGCTAGTTAAGCTAATAGGTCTATAGTTTCCAGGGTCAGTGGAAGCACCAGCTTTTTGCAAAAGGATAAAGGCAGCCATTTTCCATTCAGCTGGGACAAAGCTGGTGTTTGACTATGATTGAAAAAAGTACTCAATGGTCTTGCTAATTCATGTTGTAGCCCATGTAAGACACAGCCTGGGATGTTAGCAGGTCCCATAGATGCTTTGTTTTTGCCTTATACAGGGCTTTTATGACCTGCTGTTTATAGAGGTACAATGGAGAGGACAGGTGGTAGGGATGTCATGGGGTCCATGTGGTGGGGAAGGGGAGTGAAGTTTTCACAGAACCTGTCAGCCAGCAGGTTAGCTATGTCCACAGGCTCAGTATATGTGGTATCATTAATATCACTTCAGCACCATTTTCCTACAGTCTTACATCAATGCAGTGCCATTCTCCTACATTCTTGCATCAGTTCAGTGCAATTCTCCTACATTCTTACATCAATTCAGTGCCATTCCCTTACATTCTTACATCAATTCAGTGCCATTCGCCTACATTCTTAGATCAATTCAGTGCCATTCTCCTATATTCTTACATCAATTCAGTGCCATTCCCCTACATTCTTACATGAATTCAATGCCATTGTCCTACATTCTTACATCAATTCAGTGCCCTTTCCATACACTCTTACATGAATTCAGTGTCATTCTCCTACATTTTCACTGCAATTCAGTGCCATTCTCCAACATTCTTACTTCAATTCAGTGCCATTCTCCTACATTCTTATTTCAATTCAGTGCCATTCTCCTACATTCTTACATCAATTCAGTGCCATGGTCTTACATTCTTACATCAATTCAGTGCCATGTTCCTACATTCTTACATCAATCCAGTGCCATTCCACTACATTCTTACATCAATTCAGTGCCATTCTCCTACATTCTTACATCAATTCAGTGCCATTCCCCAACATTCTTACATGAATTCAGTGCTAGTCCCCTACATTCTTACATGAATTCGGTGCCATTCTCCGACATTCCTACATATGCCATTCTCCTGCAGTCTTAGATCAATTCAGTGACATACTCTTACATTCTTATCAATTCCATACCATTCTCCTACATTCTTACTTCAATTCAGTACCATTCTTCTACATTCTTAATTCAATTCAGTGTAATTCTTCTACATTCTTACTTCAATTCAGTGCCATACTTCTACATTCTTACATCAATTCAGTGCCATGGTCCTACATTCTTACATCAATTCAATGCCATTTTCCTACATTCCTACATTAATTCCATGCCATTCTCCAACATTCTTATTTCAATTCAGCACCACTCTCCTACATTCTTACTTCAATTCAGTGCCATTCTCCTACATTCTTACAGCAATTCAGCACTACTCTCTTGCATTCCTACTTCAGTTCAGTGTCATTCTCCTACATTCTTAGATTAAGTCAGTGCCATTCTCCCACATTTGTACATAAATTCAGTGCCATGCTCCTACATTCTTACATCAATTCAGCACCATTCTCCCACATTCTTACATCAGCTCTGTGTCATTCTCCTACATTCCTTGATCAATTCAGCACCATTCTCCTGCATTCTTACTTCAATTTAGTGCAATTTTGCTACATTGTTACATAAATTCAGTGTCATGGTCCTACATTCTTACATCAATTCAATGCCATTTTCCTACATTCCTACATCAATTCATTGCCATTCTCCTACATTCTTATTTCAATTCAGTGCCATTCTCCTACATTCTTATTTCAATTCAGTGCCATTCTCCTACATTCTAACTTCAATTCAGTGTAATTCTCCTACATTCTTATATCAATTCAATGCCATTTTCCTACATTCTTACATCAATTCATTGCCATTCTCCTACATTCTTATTTCAATTCAGTGCCATTCTCCTACATTCTTATTTCAATTCAGTGCCATTCTCCTACATTCTTACATCAATTCAGTGCCATTCTACTACATTCTTACATCAATTCAGCCATTCTCCTGCATTCTTACTTCAACTCAGTGCCATTTTCCTTTATTCGTACATCAATTCAGTGCCATTCTCCTACATTCTTAAATCAATTCAGTACCATTTTCATACATTCTTACTTCAATTCAGTGCCATTCTCCTACATTCTTATATCGATTCAGAGCCATTCTCCTACATTCTTACATCAATTCAGTGCCATTCTCCTACATTCTTACATCAATTCAGTGACATTCTCCTACATTCTTACATAAATTCAGTGCTATTCTCCAATTCCATCATTTCAGTGCCATTCTCCTACATTCTTACATCAATTCAGTGCTATTCCCCTACATTCTTACATCAATTCAGTGCCATTCTCCTACATTCTTACATCAATTCAATCCTATTCTCTTACATTCTTTCTTCAATTCAGTGCCATTCCCCTACATTCTTACATCAATTCAATGCCATTTTCCTACATTCTTACATGAATTCAGTGCCATTCTCCTACATTCTTACTTCAATTCAGTGCCATTCTCCTACATTCTTACATCAATTCAGTGCCATTCTCCTACATTCTTACATCAATTCAGTGCCATTCTCCTACATTCTTAAATCAATTCAATGCCATGCTCCTAGATTCATACATCAATTCAGTGCCATTCTTCTACATTCTTACATCAATTCAGTGCCATTCTCCTACATTCTTACAGTTGCCATTCTCCTACATTCTTACACTAATTCAGTGCCATTCTCCTACATTCCTACATCAATTCAGTGTCATTCTCCTACATTCTTACATAAATTCAATGTCATTCTCCTACATTCATACTTCAGTTCAGTGCCATTCTCCTACATTCTTACATCAATTCAGTGCCATTCTCCTACATTC